>NW_017963675.1:0-130859 GCF_001661405.1 Williopsis jadinii
CCCCTTCGCTTTGTTGATGTTTTTTCTCAACCCCGCTCAATTTTGATGTTCGGATGGTCGCAGTCAGCAAATGTGAAACCATAGCAACGCATCAATGACAACTACTTCCCCAACGTTCAATGGCAACCGCTTTGATCCATAGAGAGTGGATTTAAAGTACAAGAAGTATAGCTCTCTATCATAGATAATTAGTTATATACCTGTTTGTAGCTTGTAGAATCAGCAGGAGGTGGTCAAGGCTGAATGATTTCAGCTACAAAAGGTCCAATGAGTAACAACAAAGGTCAATTCATACTTCTCAAGACATATCCCAAGCCTAAATCTATCAAGACATACACTTCACAGTACAGAAAGGGTACAGTATATTGTGTGACTCGACGCAAAGCATTTGGAAAACAGAGTGAGTGGGGATCAATTGATTTGGTCATCTCAAAGTTTACAATAAAGTAACAAGAAGAGATAGCTGTATCCAAACATCCCAGCAAAGTCTTGGACCATCCACTATAGTAGCTCTTCTAATTCGGTATCTCTGAATCATACCATGGTGATTATCATGTGTTATTCACTCCAGTTCGGATAATGAATCTCCGTCTAAAGGTGACATCAAAAAACAATAATGATATGGGCAAAGTAGCAACAATCATAAACCATTCAAGAAATTGAGTCTCCACAACCATTGAATCGAGCCTTTGGAAACATAGAGGCTACTGCTAAATTAAACTTCAAAGAAGTCTGTCCAGCGTAAGTACCTTTTCCACGCTGATCAAAGTGACTTGGTACACATGTTTCAGTTCCGCTTCCAACATAGTCAAGCGATAGCATATCCAGGGTAAGTTTCTCATATGCATTCATCAACAAACCAATCTTACTGGGATAATTAATACCATCAATCTATGCGACAAGGACTTCTATTCAATTATGCAACATACACTGTATGGATTTAATGAAAACTCTATAAATCTTGCTCAACAGCTTCCAAGTCTCCCAGCTTCTCTAAGCCGAGCACAACTTGGGGTCTTTTAAACCATTTAAGTGCTAAACTGCTCAAGACAACACTAATAGAACTTAGTGCCATAGCAGCACTAGCCCACACAGGTGACAGTCTAGCGTGGTTGATCGGGTAAAATATACCAGCCGCAATAGGAATTCCAATGGCATTGTAACAGATGGCCCAACCAAAATTGAAGTAAACTCTGAGGAAAACCTTTTTGCTCAACTTGAGAAGAGTCAGTAAAGTTACAAGAGGATGAGAAGGAGACAACAATACAAAGTCTGAAGAAGTTAGAGCCAGATCAGAACCTGATGCTAGTGCAATACCAACGTCGGCTGTGGATAATGCCGGTGCATCGTTGATTCCATCACCAACCATAGCAATCACAGGTGGCTTATTGTTTATCAGGTTGGTCTCTCGAATCCACTTAATTCTTGTCGCCTTCTCCTCTGGAAGAACTTCTGCAATGACATTGTCGATACCAACTTCTTTGGCAATAGTCGTTGCCGTAGTGGTATTATCACCCGATATCATCCATACCTGAATACCACTCTTCTTCAACTCTTCAATAACGCTCTTCGCTTCTGGGCGGATTTCATCACGACAAGCAAGAAGGAGAACAGGGACATATGCATCTGTTTTGAAGAAGCTCTGACATTGAAGTGCAATAATGACGATGCTCTTTCCCTGTGCTTTCCAATCATTCAATAGCCTCTGTTGCTTGGAAGACAAGGTTACATCATTTTCTTCCATTAGTCTCTCATTACCAAGCAGCACCGCTGTTGGCTTATACTGGTTCCACAGACTATCCTGTGGTTCAGCCGAATCGAGATGGACTTCACCTGCAAGACCTTTTCCTGCAATTTCATGGATCTCAGGAACTTTCACCTGCGAGAGCTGGACTCCCAGCCTGTTAGAAGTGTGATCAACAAATGATTTAACAGCCTTCGCCAATGGATGACTCGAATTAACTTCAAGATCCCTGGAAACCTGGAGAGCAAACGTTCTGATGGACTTATCATGATGAAGCGCAAAGTTTGTGATTCTTGGTTCACCACCAACAGTAAGAGTACCTGTTTTGTCAAAACAAACCACGTTAACTTTGGAGCCCTGCTGGAAAGCCATACCACCACCTCGAGCTAGTATACCATTCTGTGCTGCTAAGCCACCACCCACAAATAATGCTGTTGGTGCAGCAAGACCGATTCCACATGGACATGCGATGACAAACACAGCAATGGCAAATTCAAGAGACCACGCAGCCCATCCACCAACTTCGTTATCTCTATAACTCTCAGGAATGAAACCAAAATAACCGAGGGAAAACCAAACAATCCAGGTCAAAATCGCAAGAAACGTGATCAGAGGAACAAAGTAGCTGGTTAGAACGTCTGCAGACTTTTCAATCGGAGCCTTGTTCATTTGACCATCTCTTACCGTGTTGACGATGTTGTCCAGTAGCGATGTGCCCTCCAAAGCACTCAGCTTAGCGATAATCGCATGAGGCCCTCTGCTCACAGTACCTGCAAAGATTTGTTCTCCAGATGTGTGTAAAACTGGGATGGATTCACCTGTCAATGCGCTCTCGTCGAACTGAGCTTCTCCCTGAGCGACGATACAATCCACCGGAGGTGACCCACCAGGAACAATGCGAATGAAATCGCCAACTTCTAAGAGATTTATTGGTACAACTTGGTCGTTATCATACGTACCATCCTTTGCCCTTGTAAGGAGAATAGCAGTGCTTGGTTTCAGAGTTCCCAAATCCGTTATTGCCTGAGCAGTTTTAGTCTTTGAGTAGGACTCCAATAAACGTCCAATGAGGAGGAAGAATGTCAAGAACACCACAGAGTCAAAATAACTAGCACTAGAGCCATGGCCATGCTCCGAAGGAACTTGACGTGCAGTTATCCATAGTAGAACTATACTGGCCACGTAAGACACGGTGGTTCCCAATGACATCAGCAAGTTCATGCTCCCAAATCTAAAGAACCTTCTCTTCCAGGACACATTGTGCTTCCACAGTGCTGAGATCTCAGTGATTGCTTTCTTGTGGAAAATGTCATCTGCGAAAAAGTACACAGGTGTTGCCAATATAAACAATATCCAGTCCATTCTGGAGACGTTTCCAACGAAGAGTGGCTCATCTAACCACATTCTGAACTTGTTGTTATGTGGAAGAGACATACCAATCATTCCAAAAACAAGAGTCGGGATCGAAACAATGCTGGTGAGGACCAATCTACTTGAAATCTTTGCAGTTTCTGCCTTGGCCATACGACGTAGATGCTCATCAAGAGTGACATCCTGCACAATCTCCACCTCAAAGTTCTTGTCTCTGATCTTTTGCAGCACAGATCTTATTGTTAGGCTCGGTGGTGATGGGATGTATGTGAGCTTGACAAATGGGTGCTCCAGTGTTATAGGGTCTTCTATAACAACGGAGTCACCGATGTGTTTGAGAATTTCTGTAATGGCATCAGGACAGTGCTCACAGTACATGCCTTTGATCTTTAGGTTCACAGTTCTTGTCAACTTCTTTGTGCTAGCATGACTTATCTCTGATATGTCAATGACTTCAAAGTCGAACCCACAGTCTTCAATAGCAGACTTCAGCTTTGAAATTGTGTCTTGATCGTCAGAATCAAGGATAAAGACACCAGACTTGGAAACCACCGAGATTGAATGTTCCTCTAAAAACGGTAAACTTTGAACCGCAGTTGAGATAGACGATGCGCAAGATGCACACGTCATACCACCAATTGCAGCCTGCACGCGGAACCTGGTTTCTCTTTCAACTGGAAGGACTTCAACAAGGGTAGCAGAATAACCAGCTTCCTTTACTTCCTGAATAATGATATTGGCAACTTGTTTATTTGGGATAATGGCTACTGCTGAGCTTTTGATAAGGTCAACAGAACATATTGGATCAGTGCCGTTGTGAAGATACTTCCTGAGAACCTCTTGAATTGAATTCGTAACAGTGTTGGCACACGAAGCGCACGTCATGCCAGCAAGGGCAAATACAGCTCTATATTCTGTGCCTTCAGCCACTGTTGTCGATGTTGAAGAGGACGCCTCTTGGTCCTGATTGCGGCATTTAGAGCAGTGCTGGTTGTGTACCCTTACTCTTTGCCTTTCACCAAAGAATAGGCTCCATGGAGAAGACCATGCACTTCGTCTGTGATGCACCAATGAGACATCTGTGGCCATGTCATATAGCTCATACTCCTCAATTATTAGCCCGGCATGCTCAATTCTTGATAGCACTGGTTTGTACAACCTTGGAAGCACTGTATTGTCCTTACAAGTCACTGTAACAACCTGGTCGTTTGTTATCTGTACTTTCACCGGAGGAAGGGAAGATGACGGTGAGCCAGCAAAGGAGAAGACATCACCAAGGCAAGACAAGATTGCCTGTTCACAGTCTTCACAGTGGATGTTGGATATCTCTATCGTGAGCTGCTGCATTCTACTTGTAGTCTTGTTTGCTTCTTTCTCTGTTGTTGCGTGCTTTCAAGAATAATCAACTCGACGTAAGGTATGGGGGTGTAAGCGAGGTTGAGTTTTCCAAAACCTTGCGGGTGCCTTTTTTATTTTCCCCGGTGGAAGAACAATTAGTGTTCATGATGACGTAATGATTATTGTTCTGTATAAGCCCGACAATCCCCGATACCTAAGCGTAACGCTTGATGATTATCCATATAGTTACAATAGTCATAGAGAATAAGATTCAACTTGTATCTATATACAACCTATAAGACGAGAGATGTTACTGGCTCAAGAACAATTCCTCAGCTTCAACAATAGATTTGGCCAGCAAGTCCACGATAGCCTCAGCGTCGGCTTTGGTGATGATGTACGATGGTGAAAGAGTAACATGGTCGCCGACTTCACCAGCTCCACAGAGTGCCATGATGGAAAGACCATTCTTGAAGGCAACGCGGCCAACTATATGGGCGAAGTCATCCTCAACAGCGAACTTCTCCTTGGTGGTTCTGTCTTTGACAAACTCAACACTCCAGAACCCACCACTGCCTCTAACATCTCCACAGAATTTGGAAACCTTTGGGATCTTCTCCTTCAGAAGTTGACCCATGTAGGAGCCAACTTCCTCAATATTAGCAGTGAGTTCCAATTTGGCAATCTTCTTCTGGACTGCAAGAGCGATTCTGGTGTTAAAGGCATGTGAATGATACGTCTGCGCACCTGGGATGCTGTTCGATCCATTGGCAATAGTGTCTCTAACCTTTGGCGAGATCAAGACACCTGCAATGGTGACAAAGCCCGAGCCAAGTGTCTTTCCGATAGATTGGATATCTGGACCAACAGCACCGGATGATTCATCATCAAGAGGCAAATACTTCTCCCAAGCGTGGAAGGCACCACATCTTGACATCCCACACATGACTTCATCCAGCATGAACAATGCCCCATACTTGTGGCAGATAGCACGGGCGCCTTCCAAGTAACCTGGCAATGGGGGTTCTGTTCCGACTGTAGAACCTGAAACAGTTTCGGTGATGAAGGCCGCAACAGTATCTGGACCTGCAGCGATAAAGGCCTCCTCCAGCTCCTCCAAGAGCCTGTCTTTGTACTGCTCTTCCGTTTCACCATCTCTCTGTTCACGGTATCTGTAAACTGTTCCAACTTTTGGTGTCTGCTTTGCACTCAGCAAGATGGGTTCAAAAGGGCTGGTTCTCGAACCGGAAATGGCCATGGCCCCCAGGGTATAGCCGTGGTAGGATTTCTGTCTCGAAATGAACTTGACCCTCTTAGCATCGTTTCTCTCAACATGGTACTGGTAGATGATTTTCAACGCGTTGTCGTTGGACTCAGACCCGGAACCAGTAAAGATTGCAGCCTTGAAAGCGCCCTTTGGAGAGCGTTCAATGAGGTAATCAGCAAGCTCTTCAGCATATTCGTTTGTCATAGCTAATGGGAACGAGTAGACGCATTCCTTTGAGGCTTTGACAATCTCCTCAAGGATGTCAGGGTCACCATGGCCCAGTGAGCCAACGGCAGCACCTGTGCATCCATCAATCATCTCAGAAACCTCCCCAGTGTATGGGTCCTTTACTGTGATTTTGATACCGTCTCCTGCAATGACGTAAGGGTTTTTCTTGGTAACGGTTGCCTGTAATAAGCGCGATTCTGTGAATGTCATTGTTGTTCGTGATAGTTATGAACTGGCTTACCTCATCTCTTGAGCTGAATCTCTCAACAGAGTCATTGGATGCCCTTTTTATACCTCAAGTTCCAACTTCTTTCTGTTATCCTCTCCCCTTTTTTTTCTCCTTCCTAACTACATTGATAAAGAATCATACCACTTTACCAAGTATGGCACTAGGATTGTGTTAAATCTATGATAGTTAACCAGCCAGTAGAGATTGGTGATAAAGTCTGTGATTAAGCGACCTCCAGATGCTGTCGTGCCTATGTGTTTCTCCTGTCTCGGACGCGTCTAACTTCCGCATTCGGACAGTATATGGGAAATGGATTCTTCGGTAAAGATCTCAGGTGTATACGTATAGTGGGCCTTGACTAATGCGACTACTTGTTCGAAGCGTCTCGGCATCGTTCGATGGCTTTAGTATGACACATTTCGCAGCATGATTGGCTGAGCACTGGGAGGGGGAGGTTGTGTGGGTTGATGTTTGGTAGGTGTCTCACCGGGTAGAATAGCCTAAACAGCCATGTGCCGAGGCAGAGATAAAGATCAGGGAGGAATTCATCAATCACAGTTAGCTATGGCTGCTAAAGCGTGTCATTGTGTGTGGGTGTGAACGCGAGTGTATTATTGGTGATGTTAAGCGGTAAAGCTAAGCGTTACACAATTTCCTCTTTGGGACCAGCTCGTATAATCAATGCCTTCAAATGGTGGGAAAAGCTTCTCATTTATAACGACGGAAAACGGCTCTTGACCAGTACCAAGTTATGACGCGTTCATACCATCTCAATCATGACTAAAGTACTTGTATCTGGAGCTTCTGGATTTGTTGCATTACATATTGTTGGTGAACTCCTTAGTGAAGGGTTCGAGGTTGTTGGCACTGTCAGATCACAGGCACAGGCTGATAAACTGTTGGCGAGATTCAAGGCTAAATACCCCCATGGATCGTTGACCTATTCCATTGTTCCAGATATCTCCAAGGATTGTGCTTTTGATAAGGTGTTTGAAACAGTTGATGATATTGACTACGTCTTACACACCGCGTCGCCATTTTCATTTGGACTTGAAGGCACACTGGAAGATATTTATCTCATTCCAGCTGTTAATGGTACGCTGAACATGCTAAAGTCGGTTCATAAGCTTGCTCCACAAGTGTCTAAAGTTGTTGTGACATCGTCAATGGCTTCTATTCAGAATTTTGATAAAGTTGGCGATGCCAGCTTCATCCACACGGAATCTACATGGAATCCTATCCAATGGGACGAGGTTACGGATGAGAACATGGCCTATGTTGCTTCAAAGAAATTGGCAGAGAAAGCAGCTTGGGACTTTGTTAAGGACAACGATGTCAAGTTCAAACTCAACACTGTGACCCCGCCATACATCTTTGGTCCCCAATACTTTGAAGAAGATGCATCCTTGGACAAGATCAATACCTCATCTGGATTGATTGCAGCATTGTTGAAATCCGATCCTAAAGACACACATCTCTTCTCTGAACCTTCGCTTTGCGCAGTTGATGTACGTGATGTTGCCAAGGCCCATTGCTTCGCTCTTAGACCAGAAATCAGCAATGAAAGATTGTTCGTTGCATCGGAGAGATTCACACTTCAGGGTATTCTGGACATCATCAACAAGGATTTCCCTGAACTTGACGGTAAGATTGCCAAAGGCCAACCAGAGGGTGAAAAGTCGATCCCAACCTCGTACTTTGACAATTCTAAGACGAAAGAGATTATGGGTGGGTACGAATTCGTACCGCTTGAGACATCGGTCTTTGATACAGTGAAACAGCTCTTAGAACAAGGCAACCTGAAGAGCACCCTTTAAAAAGTGTCCATCCGGTATAATAAAAGCTTTATTTTAACACTAATTATGAACCGATGACTAGCGATTTTTGTTTCTCCTTCAACTCAGCAAGTCTCTTTTCAAAGCTTGCCTTCTTCTCACCCTTTTGCCATCTAAGGCCATAGGCGTAATGGTCTTCTGGAACAAACTTGTGTCCCTTGGTTCCGTAGAATTGTTCTCTGAAGGAACCCCCTTCCACAGCATACTCCTTCTGAGCAAGACCTCTCTTTTGCAACTCTGGAATCAAAAGGTCGACAATGTCCTCAAAGTTCTCGAAGTGTAGGATACTGGTGAAGTTGAACCCATCAATATCGGTCTCATCAACGTATTGCTGCAATTGGTCAGCAACCTCCTGTGGAGAACCGATGAAGAAGTTTGCACGGAAGTAGTTCTTTGCAATGTAACGTCTGGTAACAATCTCACCTGGCTTGTAAAAGTTCTTCTTCTGTGTGCTTGCAACGAGTTGTTTGATTCTTGGATCGTCAGAGAGAGATAAGTCCTCATCCCACTCATAAAGGGCCAGGTCAAGACCAGTGCCTCCAACATGGACCAGGGCACCATCTAAATCGTGGTACTTTTCAACCTCGGCGTACTTTGCAAGTGCCTCTTCGTGGGTCTTGCCCACAAGAACCTTTGCTATGGTGATGAACTTCAAGTGCTCCGGGTTTCTACCGTAGAGTTCCTGTGCAGTCTTCTTGGTTTCGATGATTTGGTTTCTGGCTTCGACACGGTCTTCTCCTGGAATGAAGATTAACTCAGCATGCTTTGCACCGAGAAGTCTACCCTTTGGAGATGCACCTGCTTGAATGATCAGTGGTAATCTTCCAGGGGTAGGCTCTGTGATTTGCGGACCTGGAACCCTGTAGAACTTACCATCAAAGTTGATCTCTCTAATCAAATCCGGATCGGAGAAGACGCCACGTTCTCTATCAAAGACAACACCATCATCTCTCCAGGATGAGAGCAAAAGCTCGTACACAACTTGCAAGTACTCATCAGCCTTTTCATATCTGAGGTCCTTCTCTGGCAATTTGTTATCAGGAGCCAATTGTCTACCGGCAGATGGCAGCATTGAAGTAACAACGTTCCAACCAATTCTGCCGCCAGAGATATGATCCAAAGTGGCGATTCTTCTTGCGAAATGGTAAGGGTGTTCGGTAATTGTAGAACAAGTGATACCCATGGAAACGTTCTTCGTGGAGATGGCCACCGCGGAGAGGTAGGCCGTAGGGTCGTTCTTCGGGAAATTGTTACCGGTTCTGGCAGCCTCCTCGTAGTTATAGGCGCCACCGAGACCTTCCGACTTGTAACCACCATAGATTGTTAGGGAATCGCCGATAAACAAAGCATGGATCTTACCACGTTCAGCTATCTGCGCAATCTTAACCCAGTACTCGGCCTTGTAGTAGTCTCTAGACTGGTCTCTTGGGTTTCTCCATTGGCCTGGAGAGTGCAAGTTTGGAGTCAGCGCCTCAAAGAAGTTGAGGATCAATTGCTTGTTCTTGTGTGTTTTCTGCTTCTTGTGCTGTGTCATTGCCGCGGGTGTGATGGTTGTACTGTACACTGAGAGAGGGAGATCAAGTAATGAGCCAGCTTATTTATACCACCAACTTACAGTATCCCTGCCAATCGCTTGATCTCGTATGATCTCGTCAGATAGGATCCACAGTTTTGGCCATCTCGTTCTGATATCCAGCGACAGCATGGTACAAGCACCCATTTGCACTGAATTTCACCATGTGTGTACAGCTCAATCACCGCTCTTTATACCAAAATGAGTAACTGTGGCGATGTTGATCGGGATTGCGTGCGCGTGCCATCAACACGAAACTGTGGTCCAGCGCACTGTGTGGGTGTGGGTGTACATTCCAACTATTGCGAGGGTTAAATTATTTACCGGAGACACCCATCAAGTGCTTACAAATCGGTATTGCAATGCGGGAAAAAGATCATGTGATTGTGTATCCTGTTGAATGAGTTGAGCTGTGTGAAAAGTCACCACGTAGTGGTACGTATTAGTATGGACGCCCGAGACAGATGCTTACATGAATGTGGTAAAACACTCGTGATGGAGATCCATGGGTCCAGACATGAGAGGTTTTATAGATTGATGCAAGTAGGAGTTGGCTCAACCGATTATGAAGGATAATATTCAAGAGCTGTGTGCACAATCTGGGAACTGTCTAACCGGGAACCACCGTTGTGTGAGTAGAAGTGCTACAAGCTGGCCGAGAACTTTTCACTTTTACAATCCACTAGCCAACGTAAACCTCCCCATGTAGAAGTGATTGACTTTTATTGGTGTACTAGCCAAGCCTGGCTAAATTGTTTAGAAATATACGATGCTGCACTCATACAAACCACACCCGGCGATGAGGCTTTTAACAGCACCAAACATACCAGGGGGAACCCATACAACAATATCCCCACATTATCCCCCAAAAAGAGGTTGACAAAGGTGGTTACGTTCATTTTACACATGTAACAGAGGTGTGGCCCAAAAATGTAATTGCTAAGATCACCAATCGTAGCTGAGGTGCCCACGATACCTTGTGGAGCTACGTCACCATTAAGGCAAGCAATTGCCTAGATCTCATGTTGATTCCCACCATATACAAAGCTGCCTGAATTTGTTTTGTATTGGAGAACCAGTCTATGGCTGTTGCTAGTTTATTGAAGAATTCACGAAGATACAGGCGTACATATTTCCAGCACATGGCACCAGAATTGGACCAATCATGCATTGTCAAGTGTGCTCCTAGGAAGCTGTCTTATGCAGGGACAAGCACTAAAATCGGGCCCCTTTCACCCTCGTTGCAACTGTGATATTCTGCTTTCATGTTGAAGTTTGAATTAAATATCGGGTATTTTCTAGAATGGTTTTAGAGGAACTCTTTGAACCACCGTATCTTCCTTTTTCTGAGATTCTAAGAGCCAATTTTCTCAGTTTATATTTTTATATCATATTGTCATTATTCATATTTCTAGTAAATGTTCCAACAGCACACCACGTGGAGAGGAATATACCAAACAACAGTTGTCTGTGTAATATATTGTGACGTTAATATTGAATGAGATTATAAGCTGAACCTGAAGAGCATACAACAGCTGAAGAAATGATTAATGGCACTTAGGAGTGGTCAATGACAGGCCACCACGACGGCCAACATAACTCCCTGTTGCTATATGGCACACGATACGCTAATTTCCTTTAATTCATTCACATTCATTATTTCGCCAATTTCAATATGGATTGTTGTACTATTACTAGCTGTGGTTAGAAGACGTGGTACACTGCGAACAACGAAGACTCAGAGTAGTAAGAAACATACTCTCTGTGTGAGCTGTGTGCCTAGTTCTGAGTCTCTTCCGGTGTTACATTACATTAAGATGGAGTGGATGCTTCTAAAAGCGGTTCATATACCTAACAAACCGAGCCTCCAAAGCGTTCCATATTAAAGCAGCACACACCTTACAGCCCATAACACACATACTATGTCTTTGGCATTTATGATATTCACAAATCACAATGTTAACGTATAAACATCTCGATACTACAGAGTAGCACAGCGCAAATCAGCACACCACGTTCAAGACAGAGTAAATATAATTTATTAGCGTTTATAAAAATCGGATTGAACCAAAGTATCAGGCAGTACTCTTGACTGTAGAACTTTCAGAATGCGTGTGATCAGCATCCTCCTTTGCAAGTGGCAAGACAGGACTTGTTTGCTTACGAGATCTGACCTTCTTGAACAAGAAGAAAGCAGCACCCAAGATGATGAACACACCAATGGTGACACCAGCACCAATACCACCGGCATCAGCGAGGGTCAAGTTGGAACCTGAATCCTGATCATCGGAGTCGATGTCAATAGAGCTGAGATTAACACCTTCAGCCTCCAATTGCTTTGCAGATTCGTACAAATTGCTGTACGGAACACACATATCAAGCATGGCCGTATCAGAGCCATCGTTATAGCCACATACATCACACCAAGTGGAAACACCAGAGATTCCAGCGTTCTTTGCGTTAGTTACAAAGTCGTCCCAAGGCATGATTTCGTCGGTGGAGTTGAACAGCGCATAGCTTGTTGGTTCCTGTCCTAACTCGGATGTACCATTTTGGAAAGAGAATCTAACAAAAATGTCTTCATTTGAATCAGAGAGCAATTCGAAAACATAGGTACATCCATAGTCTGGCATGGTCTTGAATCTCTCATCTTGTTGATCCAAGTCCAAGATGCTAGCCAATTGGAACATAGTGTTGAAAGATCCAGTGTAGTACGTCAAAAATGGGGTTCCCTTCACCTTTGTTGTGTTCAATCTTGTCACCATGTTGCCCAAAAGAGACTGTGCGCCGATGGTTAGGTTAGTGTTGATGGTCTTGTCACTCAAAGTCCACTGGTACAAGTCAGACCACACTTTAACCTGACGAACGACATCTTCACTGATCTCCTTAGCGACGGTGGCATTGTGGATAGTGTTAACGTTGAGCTCGTCGTATATGTTCATTGAGTTTGTGAATGTCAACTCACTCTCGCTGAAAGTCTCCTTGATGAAGTCGTACTCATACAAGGATTGCAAGAACTCTGCGGATTCGTTAGAATAGGTGGACCAGAGCTCGCTCTTCATGGTTTTCTTGGTGGCACTGGTCAAAGATGGACAGTTCACATCACCCTTGATGTGGATGTAAGCGTCAGTGGCGTTCTCTTGAATGTTGGACTTGACGTATTGGTACCCGTCCAGTGGGTTCTCGACAACGGTACCGTTGGCCAATTCTGCCATCACCTCATCAACGTAATCTGCCTTCACGAGATTGGTTGGTGGGTATAAACCTTGCAAAAAGGCATAGTGGGAGAACAAGATGACGTTACTGGAGATCGCTTCGGCGTATAGCTGGCCATCGACAAACAGGCCCTCATCGTTCAAGCCTTTGATCAACGTCGAGGAGGTGTCGTTACGTTCGCCATCGGAATTAATACCGAAGTAACGCTCACGGTAGAATTGACCCGTGATGTACTGGTTTGTAGCACCAATTGGCGTCAAAACAGTAGCTGGTTTGGCTTCTCTGTCGTTGTGACGTCCAAAGATAAAGGAACCGACAATCTCATAATCCTCTGCCTTGGCGAGTTGGGCATACGCCATCAACACTGGTAACAGTGTACTGTAAGAAAGAAGCATCTTAGGTTATATTGTAGCAAAGACAATCTGCTAATTATCACAATATGTGAAGAGCTTGAGGTGCGTAAGGGGGATATCAAAAGTTTTTATACATCTCGCATCACCGCCGTAAATTTGGTCTCCTACGTTATACGCAGAGTGTATCTCTTCACCGTTTCAGGGTAAAAAATAATCTCCGCTGATAACTTTTTTTTTGCTTTTTCAAAGCGGAAAATGATGGAAGCGCCGGTGTTAGGGCTCTTTTCGTCCTCACAGTAAGACAAGAACTTGTACTTAATTACGGTCTGTGGAGGTGATTCATTAGGAGTTTGTCCTCACGATACGCTCAAGTGGTGCCATTGCGATGACTGTGGTGGTACTGCTGCTTGGAATAAACAAATTGAGGATGGGCTCACCGTCGTAGATGCATGTGCGTCTCAGTCACTGCAAGATCTCTTACGCAAAGCTGTTGCTCAAGACACTATGCACACTGCTTTTGTTATTGGAACAGCTATCTAGGCCATTCAATTCAGTGTTATGTGATGAGCACGGTGACAGCCATCAGCTCTTGCAAATACATTTCACCGAGTGGTTCCCGTGTCCTCCAATGGCTAGTTTCACTAACACGTCTAAGTTCGATTTAGCAGTCAGGACTTGAAGCAGACCAAAAGGTTGAATTGCTTGCTACACAGGATAAAACAACAGAATAATTTAAAGCTTTATAGTAATATGCATATCTACCAGTCGAGTTCATTTCCAGTAGCTGGAACGGCCCTGACAGGAACTGTGAATTTGAATTTGTCGTCAATCTCCTTAAAATGACTGGTGGATTCACTGCTTTTCACTTTCCATCTGGAAGTGCCGAGGACTTCATCAAGCTCTGACTCTGGCGGAAGCTTCAAATAAATATCGCCATCTTCTTCCTTGATTTCAAAGGTGGCCACAGACTGCGCAGCGTCGTTCTTACAAGAGCCCGTGTGCTCAGATTTGTCGTCAACGATATAGTTCTTCTTATGAAGAGGACAGGAAACGTACACCTCGTTGTTCTCATCTGTTGCCAAAATACCCTGTGATAGGACAAACGCACGCTTATGTCCACACATATTCTGACAGGCATACAGTTTTTCCTTTAGTCTGAAGATAGCAAGCTGTGTATCAGATATCAAAACAGTGGTGGAAGATCCAGCGTCCTTCTCTGGAAGATCTGTGGATTTGCACACCTTACGCCATGATAGAGATGACCACTTGACATTCTTGAAATCCTCTCTCTTAACTTGATCATCAACAGGCCAATCAGCTGGACGCCTTTGGCCTCTTTCTCTGATGATATCAACAGTTTCTTGTGATGCATCTGTGTTGGCAAACTGCGCAAAGATCTTATCATCTTCCTGCTTTCTGTCTGTCACAGAGGCAGCCCATTCGTCAAAGTAATGACCAACAAGTTCATTCATTTGATCTTCAAGATCTTTACAGATACCCAACTTATCATGCACAACAACGTCTCTAACATATTCAATACCACCTTCAAGGTTTTCCAACCATCTCGCAGTTCTCTGAAGCTTATCAGCAGTTCTGAAGTAAAACATCAGATATCTATCCAGCAAGGGAATAACTTCAGATGGTGGGACATCAGTTTTGAGAAGTTGCGCGTGGGCTGGCTTCATACCACCGTTTCCACCAACATATACGTTGAATCCATTTTGGACTGCACATAAACCAAAGTCCTTCGCATGCATCTCTGCACAGTCTCTGACACATCCAGAAACACCACCTTTCATCTTGTGTGGCGATCTGATTCCCTTGTAACGTTCCTCCAATCTGATAGCCAGTCCAACAGAATCGCCAATACCGTAACGACACCATGTGGATCCAACACATGACTTGACATTTCTCAAAGTCTTACCATATGCTTGACCAGATTCAAAGCCATTTTGGTATAATTCCTCCCAGATCTTTGGTAAATCTTGCTTCAAAGCTCCAAAAAGATCAACTCTTTGACCACCGGTGATCTTGGTATACAAGTCGTACTTCTTAGCAATCTCACCTATAGCTATTAGCTTCTCAGGGGTGACCTCACCGGCAGACATTCTAGGAACAACAGAATACGTTCCGTTTCTTTGAATGTTTCCCAAAAACTTATCGTTAGTCTCTTGCAGGCCATGGAAATCATTCTCCAAGATGTGACGGCCTTGAAGAGTACTGAGAATAGATGCAATACATGGCTTGCAAATCTCACAACCAGCGGCGCCTGGAATCAGACCGTGGTGTTCCATAACCTCACTGAACTTTTTGTATTGCTTCACCATGATGATAGAGAACAAATCTGCTCTTGATTCCTTGAAATGGATACACAGTGCGTTGGACAACTGCTTTCCCATCTTCTTCATCTCAGCTTCAAAGATAGCCTTCATTGTTGGTTCACACCCACCACAAGATGTACCAGCTTTCGTAACAGACTTAAGCTCACCCAAAGAAGTACATGTACCATCACGAATCTTTGCCACCAATGTACCCTTAGTCACGTTCTGACATGAACAGACCTGTGTATCGTCGGAGAGCAAGGAGGCATCCTCATCGTCACTGGTCTTACCTAAGATGAATTCTGATGCTGGCATAGTCAACGGTTTACGCTGTTTCACAATAGAGGTGTACTTGGTGAACTGTGATGTGTTACCAACTAACACACCACCAAGCAAATACTTACCATCAGAGGTGAAGATGAGCTTAGTGTAAACACTCTCAATTGGGTTCTCATAGACAAGTGACTTCACTTTAAGCTCATAGCCCCTTGGAACCCACTTTGGACCGTTTCTATCAGCGAAGTAATCACCAAATGACGCAACGTCAACTCCCATGAGCTTAAGTCTGGTACCAACATCCGGCTCAGAGAATTCCTTTGGTGAGTGGAATTTGGCCTGGATCAAGTTGAAGCACAGAATATCCGCCATTGTGACTCCTGGTGCTATGAGACCAAACGTCTTGTCATTCCATGAGGCACACTCACCAATAGCGTAGATGTTTGGATCAGATGTAGCCATGAAGTTATCAATAGCTATACCTCCTCTTTTGGAACAAACAAGCCCAGCTTCACTAGCAACTTCGTCTCTTGGCTTGATACCAATGGTGTAGCAAAGCAGTTGGCATTCTTCAATTTCTCCAGTATTGTATCTAACTGCTTTCATCTTGCCATCGTCGCCAAAGATGAGCTCGTCGACGGTAGTTCCAGTTCTCGCAGTGACACCGAGATCACGAACTTTCTCCGTCAGTAAGAGCCCACCCTTTTCATCCATCTGCTGTGACAGCAACCATTTAGATCTGTGGACAACAGTGACATTATCAAAAGTTTCCATATCCAAAAGAGCCTTACCAGCTTCTAGACCAAGGAGACCACCACCAACAACAATCGCTCTCTTTGTGCTTGTGGTGATGGTTTCGCTAAAGCTCAACATGGAGTTCAGATCTTCAATTGTTCTGTATACGAAGCAGCCCATATCTCTATAGTTCTTGAAATCATCCTTGGAACCACCGTTGACAGGGTCTGGGAGCATATGCGTTGGTAGAAGACCAGATGAGCCTGTTGCAAGAACCAAGATATCATAACTGTACTTGTTTCCCTTAGAAGTAGACAGACGCTTTGCTTCCCTGTCAATCTTTACAACGCTCTCATCAATCTTGAAGTCCCATTGATCCCTGTTACGTGAGTCGTAAAACGTCTTTGGTGAGAGTAACAAGTTGTCAAAGTTTCTGTGTTCAAAGTACTCGGTAAGACCGACTCTGTTGTAGGCAAGGTAAGGCTCCTCACCGATAATAGTGTAATGGTACTCATTTGCAGTATCATCACCTAGCATTTTTTCCAAAAATGCAAAGCCAACCATTCCCAAACCAACAATAACAACATGCTTTGAGACACTTAGCGATTCCATCGACTTAGGAAGTGGAGGTATCCCACCTCTTTGCTCATCGACCTTCATCGTAGTTCGTTTGTCTTCGAATTCGGATTGTAGAATGATGTGAATGAGAGAAGACAAAAAAATGATGAAATAAATGAAGAAAAGAAGAACTTTTTTTCAGTAGCCCTTGTGTATCAGCACATGAAGAGGTTATTGGATAATGAGTCCATATCCAATCAGGAACCTTCAAAGTGTCAGCTCAGCAGAAACAATACCAGACAACCAACACAACAACAAAAAAAAAAGAAAAAACATTATCCGCCTCTCAAAGCACGGACGAGATGGGTCCAACATGAAATATACAGCCATACGGAGGCACCAACTGAGGTTGAGATAAGGCCATCGCTTGAGGTCCATGGTTGGTTCCTTTGCGATGTATTGTGCTTGAATCAAATATTCTCCGCCTGGAGGTTGTTCGTTAACACCGAGTAACCGTGGCAACAACAACATGCCTCATACTGCATGAGAATTATGTACGTGGGCTATCATCTCATGTTGATAAGAATTAGAACCCTACACTTCTTCAGATTGGTTGGCATGGGGCAGAGAAGTTTGGGGGAGAGAAATATGATTGGTTGTATACTGGATGATAATGAGTCAGATCAAGATAAAGTTTCAACTAATCAGGGCTTTCGATATCTTATGCGCACTGTATACGCAGAAGTTACAAGCTTTATCTATATTCTAACGTAGTATTCGATACAGAGAGCGATATCAGTGTTATACAGCAATGCAAATCAGAAGTAGACAACTCTTGAAGGGTCTAGATCGCTCTCTTTAACAAGCTTCTCTATAGCGCCAACCATTCCAGGAGGACCACAGACCAGCACCATGAACTCACCGTTCTTCTTTTGTTCCTCGATATATTGGTCCCATAACTCTTTGTTAAGATAACCAGTGAGACCTTTCCAACCCTCGGGTGTTTCTGAAAGACAGTAATCTATTTCAAGATTAGCATTTGTAAATTTCTTAAATCCTTCAAGGTCTTCGTAACAAAGGATGTCCCCAAGAGCACGATTGGCGTAGAACATTTTCATCTTTGTATTGTCCTTTTCTTGAGACACAATCTCTGCGATAACTTGATAACAAGGGGTAATACCAGATCCACCAGCCAGGAGTAAGAAAGAGTCAGCTCTTCCAGGCTTCTCATTATAGAGGAAGTTACCATTCTCCAAATATTCAAACTCACCAGTTGGACCTTTAGCTTCAATTTGAGTGCCCATCTCCATGTTCTCCAAAATCATGGTCATCTTACCACCTGGAATATCACCACGAGGAAAGTATACTTTGATTAGAATTTCCAATATACCTTTCTGCTTGTGGTTTGACTTAGGTGTATAGGCCCTCATCACGAGTTTTCCGTCTGGTCCTTTAGATCTGATGAACAGGTGCTTACCAACGGGCAATCCAGTGGTTTGCTCTGGCGACTCAAGAGCGAAATGGAATATTCTTGAATCATGAGATATGATTTCCTTCTTCACTAGTGTGATCTTCTTCCAAACTTTAGGATTCAAAAGCGTAGGTGTGATTTCAGTCACAGCGTCTGTAGGGGCTGACACTGCCGTGGTTTCAAGTCTTCCTATATGGAACTTTTTCATCAACAGTTTGGATCCTTCAGAGTGAATAGCAATGAAGTCATCAGTGGCATCTTCACCAGCAACATTTGTAATGGCTTGAACACCACCTGGGTGCTCGTCCAAAAACGGCGTACCGGTGAAAACATGACCCTTAACGACAAACCATGGGTCCTCTTTGTTAGCGTGCTTCGCCAGCTCCTCAGCTGTAATGATAACGTCCCTCTTTTCAGGATTGATCATCATCTCCAGGTCCTCATCAACAACCTCTTTTTTGACTTTAGGACCAGAATCGTCTTCATCATCCTCACCCCAGGTTCTATCGAGAATATCACCACCTTGTGCTTTGACTCTATCCATCCATCCTCCAGCCTTGTTGGCAATGCAAGGATGTTCGAACTTGACCTCATCTGCTGTGTCTCCAGGCTGGATGGCAACACGGTACCACCAGTTATTAAGCATGGAGGTGACATTCCAGTACATGTTTCTAGGTTGAGCACTCATAGAGATATCCATACCTCTCACGACGATATCCTTGGAGCTCTTGAAGAGCTTCTTCTCCACTTTGGTGCTCCAGAAGCACCAGCAAAGACAGGACATTCTGTCACAGACGTTGACAGTACCACCAAAGAGGTCGACGTAGCCAGCTTCCCTATATCTATCTTCTGGGTAGTCGATATCACAAAGTGTCCATGTCTTACCACGGTCCAGGGAAACCTCGATTCTTCCAATTCGCTTACCACCTCCATTATACCCAAATCCCTTGATTTCGTAGAGCTCACTCTCGTTTGTTTCATTGATGATCAAGCGTTCATCGTTCTCCGGGTAGACAGTGATGGTCTGTAAGTTCAGGTCATAGATTGTGTACCGCTCATCCTTCCACCAGTGGTCCTCTTCAGCAGCCATTTTGTTGGTAACCATCGTTGGCAGAACCTTGTTATCGTAGTAGTGATACCAGTTATTGGAGGGGACGTCTGAAACAACCAGTCTCTTCAACCACTTAACTGAACGACCACCGATAATACCTGGCAGAACACAACGCAGCGGTTTACCATGATCTGGTGATAGAAATTCACCGTTCTGCTTATAAGCAACCATGATCATTCTCTCGGTGTCTCTAACCATGTGGAGGGGAACACACGTACCATATGGTCCTTTAGCAGGATCATCGCCTCCCTCCATCCAGACATACCTAGCTTTCTTAGAAGGATTAGCCTTGGAGATGATATCCCATAGGAAACAACCTGTCCATAGAGACGTTGAAACACCTGAGGCACCCCAGTTGAAACCTTTACCCTTCAAGACCATGTTCTGCTCTTTTCGTCTATTACCAGCACAGCACAGAGTTATTGGGGTTGTGTATTGTGGAAAGTCACGTATCATATCTTTCAAAGTCAAAGTCAATGGATTATCAACCATACCTTCGACAGTGAAGGTCCAGTTCATGATTTCTGACTCGTCAACAACAGGCACAGCACCGTGGTTTCTTACAAAGTGCAAGTGAGATGGTGTGATAAATCCCTGCTGGTAGTTCAAAGACAGAGGTGGTTCACAGTTGAATGGATGGGAACCAGTCAATCTCAGCAACCTCTCATCTCTGGCAACATGTGAATCTTTGGTATTGGTATCGATATCTAAGATCTTGGTCAATGGCGTATCCTTTCTCCAAAAGAAGTCATAATCATATTCTGATTCAGAGGAACTGGACTCTCTTCCACTGAAGATCTGTTCGTCAGACCTAGAGGCTGCAGAGAAAGCCATCGCTTTGGTCAATAGTTGTTGTTTAATTGTATGTTCAGACGAACGTGATGGTCAAGTCGAAAGATATATTCTTTCATGACCTCATTTTTAATTTCCAAAGCCATTTCATCATTAGGAGCACGGCAAAGATACCCTTCTCTTCCTCATAGCCTGGACAGTGAACACACAGGTAAAGCAAGTTGGTGTACAATCATACGAGTGTTCACACCAAAGAAACATGCCTATACACAGCAAAGGCCATGCGAGATACTGCAAGCTAATTTATTCTCCGCCAGATTGTGGCACCTAGCAAGTACTCTGAATGTGCACAATTACATAAGGCTTTGAGCCATGAGGTGGGTACAGCCAGGGCTACACGTTAGAATCCTCAATGGCGTGGAACACCATTTGTGTTTCAATCTCTAGCGTGGTAGACCAGTGGTTACCGTGAGTTGAGTCACAGTAACCACTGTTTCATAGGCAACGGTGTGCGAGCACAGTAACACGGTCAGATGTTATGCCATTATACGAGGCCAATGGGTCCACATCTGCAGAGCAGTTCAAGCTAACACTGCGGACAACATCTAACCAGCACTTAGGTCAAGACAGTGAATGTCCCAGAGAGTTGCAATCGCGGATGAGTCTATCCGATTGGAGCTGAGATATCAATGATAACACTGATAGCGGTGCGACTAACTTCGAAATCTATGTCATATCCAGCTCCAACTATTGGCCTGCTATGCACAAATCATCAAATGGTGATCGATGTATTAATAAAATCCGCTACTCCAATATATTTTCCGCCCACAGAAGAAAAAAGAAAAGAAAAGAAGATCCCTAAGTAAAATGATCAGCGGTACCATTTGCGGTTGCTGGAGTTACAAGGCACGGTTGAACTGGCAAGCCAAAGAAAAAAACACACACACAAAAGGAAAAGGCTTAAAACCACCTCGCAGATTCCTCACGCATTTTTCATCAGAGTCACGGCCCTTATCTTTTGATCGAGCATCGAGAGAGGACGATTGTGAAGCACTTTTATCGTCACAAGATAACAGTAAGATTTGTTTCGAAAAGATCCTGATTTCATCTGTGTTGCACTGCATATGTCATTTCTTGTCATCAGTTGAATACCCAAAAGGTTGCTAGCAGCCCTGTACGCATCTAGAAACATATAAAGTACCGTTTCTCTCTGTCTTGATATTTGACTCGTGTTCATGAACATCAGACTCCATTAAACACATCTTGGACACTGTTAAACTACAAGATTATTTTATAGATGGATTTTAAACGCAAGCTGTCCCTGCTGGTGAAGGCGCCAGAGCTGAACCCCAAAACCAGAAAGGCATACTCCATTCCGATTCTGAACCCTATCAACATCTATGGTAGAGCGTTCCATTTATCGTGGCTAGGTTTCTTCGTTTCCTTCTTGTCATGGTTTGCCTTTCCTCCCCTTCTGGCCCATTCCATCAAGAAAGACTTGAACATGACCTCTGCAGACGTTGCCAACAATAACATTGCTGGTCTTTGTGCAACTATGCTGGGTCGTGTCATCCTGGGTCCAGTGTGTGATAGAATTGGACCTCGTTACGCCATGGCTTTGGTGCTCCTTGTTGGGAGTGTTCCTACTGCTTTTGTTCCCCTTGTCAACAATATCGCTGGCTTGCACGCAATCCGTTTCTTTGTGGGTTTGCTGGGCTCAAGTTTTATACCGTGTCAAGTGTGGACAACAGTTTTCTTCGATAAGACCATCGTTGGTACGGCAAACGCCTTCGCAGGAGGGTTTGGAAATTCTGGTGGTGGTGTTGCATTCTTCATGATGCCTGCAATTTTGAATGATTTGCTCAAAGATGGTTATTCCCAACGTAAAAGCTGGAGTTATGCCTTCGTCATTGGTCCATTCGTCATTTTGATCTTTGTTTCATGCTTGATTCTTCTCTTTGGACAGGATTGCCCTGAAGGTAAGTGGTCACAGAGAGGAGACGTGTTGGATATTGGTGTTGATGTACGTTCCGTTGACGTTGTCTCCATCAATGCTCACCATCCTGTGCTCAGTCACATCAGCGGCGCTGCTCCACCAGTGAACCGCAGGCTTTCTGAGGATAAAATAGGAGCCATCGATGAAAGAACTTCAGACAATTCAATCTCTGATAACGCTGTTGATGTTGTGAAAACCCGTGTTAGTGATGTTGTTGACCTTGAACAGATTGTTGAAAACCCAACCTGGAAGTCCTTCTTGATGGTCAGTTTCCACTACCGTACAATGCTTGTTGCACTCCCATACATCGTTACCTTTGGTGGAGAGCTGGCCATCGAATCCGTATTATCTGCACTGTATATGCAAAGAGCCAAAATTGATGGACTCAATTGGAACCAGAGTAAATCTGGTTCTTGGGCTTCAATGATAGGTCTTCTTAACGTCGTGACAAGACCACTGGGTGGTATTATCTCCGATTATCTATACAAGACTTTTAAAAGCACAAGAGCAAAGAAGTTCTGGTTGTTATTCTGTGCTTGTATGCAGGGAATATTCTTGATTTGGATTGGATTTGTTCCAAGCTCGAAACTATCTCTCCATGGACTGATTGCATCCATCAGTGTTATGTGTGTGTTTATGGAGGCTGGTAACGGTGCGTGCTTCTCGCTTGTCCCACATATCAACCCTAAAAACGTCGGTATTGTATCAGGTATCACCGGTGCCTTTGGTAATATAGGTGGTATCTTCTTTTCATTGGTGTTTAGATTCTCACTCTACTCAAACGGAACCAATGATTACATGAGAGGGTTCTGGATTATCGGAATCTGTTGTGTGGCAATTGCGGTTGTGTGTTCTTTCCTTCCTGTCAGTGAAGATAGATATGTCGCTCAGGAAACCGTGAACGACCATGAAAAGGCTCTCGCTTAGGAAAGCAATTACAGTGTTTAGTGTTGAAATTTATTACAAATGTTTTCTTTTCTCATTCTCTTTAGTTGCGCCATATCGGGGTTTTGAGTATAAGTCCGATTGATTCTATTCGTTTTACCGCAGCTCATCGAGGATCTAAAAAAGAGGTAAAAAATTTAAAAAACAAGATGTGGTCATCACCAGCTGCAACAATCAAGTCTCGTTGTGCTGTGAAGAAACCACCAATGACAATCTAAATGAAGATAGAACAGGTAAAGAAGTACGTCATAAAGAAGCTTCCGAGCAGAGTGATCGCTCAGAGAATCACAAAAGCTACCGTCAACTCCACTGTGGCCTTCATTCTATGTTTGGTGCCATCCGCGTTATCTGTTTTGGGCGGCGAGCCCGCCATGCTGCCGTTGATATCTGTCATGGTGCACCCTGGAAGGAGATTCGGGTCCATGCTGGAAGGTATCGTCTTCTGTACCACAGGGCTGCTAGTGGGCAACGCTTACTCTCTTCTGGGGAGATTCATAGCCCAATGTATCCTAGGAAACCTTGAATATCTGCCCGACCAGGAACAGCTCGAGTACAACTACGACAGATACCGTGCCGCTCTGGCGGTTCTTGCTGTATTCCACATCTTGATGCTTTTCTTCCATGGATGGATGCGTGTGATATCGCACAAGTTCTTTGGTATCGTGTTCCCGTTGTTCTTGGTTGTTCACTTCACCTTCACTGACAACCTGAACGTTTCTGCAGGAACCATTGCGAAGAACTTCACAGTGCCGTTCTTCGTCGGCATAGCAATCTCACTGGCGTGCAACTTGGTGATTTTTCCAGAGTTTGGCTCGTCCTACTTTGGTACATCCATGTCGGATATCTTGAATGAACTGCACGAGACACTTGACTATACCCTCCGGTTCTTTAACCAGAAATCTACCAATTACACACAGGAACAAGTCACATTGGCTCAACTGATCAAAAAAAAGACCACGCTGAGATCAAAACTCAATGCGACTCAGGGTGTCTTGAAAGAATGTACGTACGAGATATCGTACTCTTACTGTTCCCCATCACAGGCCAAACCACTGATTGAGATTCTCAAAACACAGTTGTCATATACATGTGCACTGATCAATGCCTCACAGCTACACTACACAACAGCGATGAATAACAGCGATAACGACCAGCTTGAGAATGTCTTAAGCAGAACGGATGATCCACTGTTCAAGCTTCATAAAAGTATTTCTCGCTGCTTGTATATTGTGAAGTTATCAATAGCACAATCGTACGATGTCAAGGTTTCAAAGATGGCTCAACCGGAGTACTTCACAGTTGAAGAGATCGACATGACAAAGGTCAACTTCGAGTCGGAGGTACGAACTTTGGCTAGAGACCTTTCAATGCTTGATTTATCATTCAGAAAAGAATTTACATTGCTAAGCAATGAATTTGAAAACTACCTTACTCCAAATGACAACATGTTCATCCTTTCGTCTTTCCTTATGAACTTGAAGGAGACCACGAATTCGGTTATCAACATGATGAACGTGGCAAACAACATCCTTCAGGTAAGACTAAAGCGTGAGAAGAAAGGAATCTTCGGAAGACGTATTTGGATGCCTTTCATAAAGAGCAGAGAGGACTTAAAAGGTTGGTTCGAAGCAAACCATGGTGACTTTTTCAACTCAAATGAATCGGCAAGTTTGAACGGTGCTCCTTCAATGAGGATCTACACAGGTGACGTGGTGGATCCTGAAAAATCACACTCTGATGACGAATCTACAACTGTCTTGTCGACTAATGAAGAAAAGAAGAACTTTCTTGATTCATTGATTGTCTGGCTTCTCAAGCTTTACCATTCACACTCAGCCCATATCAGATTTGGACTCCAATGTGCAGTTGCTTTGACATTAGCGACTTTCCCGATGTTTGTACCTGAAGCAAGACATTGGTTTGTTGATATTAGAGGGCCATGGATAGGTTTCGTTTGTATCTTGGTTGTTGAGCCAGAAGTTGGAAGCACGTTCTTTGTCTTCTTTCTAAGAGGTGTTGGGGTCATTTCAGGTGCTGCTTGGGGATACCTGTCTTACGTCGCAGGGGATAACCAGAACAACCCGTATCTTGAAACTGTCGTGACCGTGATAGGAGCAATACCAGGGTTCTATTTTTTCCTTGGAACGCCATATATCAAGGCAGCGATTATCGGTGTGATTTCGATATATATAGTGATCCTGTCAGCTGCGCTTCCCTCAGAAGTTGGTGGAAGCATATTGGTGAACTTTGGTAAACGTTGTCTCGCCATGATTTATGGAGGTGCAGTGGCATTGATCTGTCAAATCGGCTTCTTCCCGAACAAGGCCAGAGATGAGCTGATCAAGGAAGTGGTCTACAGTACAGGCAATATTTCCAAGATTCTTTTACTTTATGCTGCTGGCTTAGATGGAGAGACCGTTCAAGTCAGTTTATCGGAAAAAAGATTCCATACTTTGCAACGACTCTCTAGCCTGACTAGTGCATCGCTCATCAGGGCAGATGCGTACAGAATCAGTGCTAAGAAAGAACCAAGACTGAAGGGGAGTTACCATCAAATCGAAAAGATCTTTTTTGAGATCATCTTTATTCTAAGACAAATTTTGGAGAGAGTTGAAAATATCGTTCAATTACGTCGGTCCTATGGCTCGGCTATTGTTGAAGAGCTCAACGATGATGTGTTTCCTTATCGCAGACAACTGATAGCTTCTATGAACAACACCGTAAAGGCAGTCGAGTTTGCACTGCTCACGAAATCGCCCCTCCCACAGTACCTTCCTAGTTGCACTGTTGCTCAGAAAAGGCTTATCGCCAAAGTCTCTGATGTTATCAAAACCAAATATAAAAGGAAAGATTCTATTGACGATAGCTCCGATGAGGAGCTTGTGATGGATTTTGGGCATAGAAAACAGAAGAAGATACTTGAAAACCAACAGGAAAACGTCTTGAAAGAGAGGTTTCTTAGTTGGAATGCTTCTAGTGCAGCTACAGAAGAGATTGTCGAGTACATTGAGGAATTAGTTGAGCTAACAAAGGTTCTCGTTGGTGTTAATGAGTTTAAATACGGGTTCTTGAGTCGTTCGCTATATTCTGAGTATGCTGCAAAAGCCGTTCGTGGATATGAGCAGCTGGTACCAAATAACAATGATAACACTACCCAAGATGAGGATGACGATAGCGACCAAGCACTGGATGATGATGAATTAAACCCAGTCGCTTTTGATGATGTATCCAGCATTGCAAACACGCACAAATCAGCCATGTCTGAAGGATTCAGAAAAAGAGTGTATTCTATTGGCTCATGGATCCGTGGAGATGAACAGAGTACGACTTCTATGGGCCAGTTCTATGACGACAGTGATGAAGAAGACGGTGATGAACAACTTCCGCTTTCCCTAATGAGAGTTGCAAGCAGAAGAGGAGGCAATTCATAAAGAAATAATTCAATCAATCTCTATAACTTCTGGACTGTGTACTTTTGGTTTAGGGCTCTCATGTTGCTTGAAATCCTTGCGTTTTTTACTCTGTCTTAGAGACTGGCCTTGTCCTGAAAAGACATGTGACGATGATGGCTCTTCTCCTACAGTCTCGTCAATCTTTGGAGGCACCAATGGGAACCCAAAGAACAACTGTCCAAATGGCAAAGTCAATGGAGCTGCTTCACCACTCACAATCAGCTTTTCAAGATCAACATCTGCTTTCTTCACTGGTTTTGCCACCTTTCCTGATAATTTCTGACCTTGGCCATGAAACGACTCAACGGTATCAGCAGCACCTTTAGCAATGTTAACATAGTCAATGGAATGAGCCATGGTTCCCATTACGTTCTTGGTGGATGGCGCTGGTTTCTTCTTCTCTTGTTTGGAGTAAACCGGCTCGACATAACCAACTGGTGGGGCAAAATCTGTCTCCAAATCCGTTTCAATCACACATATACTGTTAAATGCCGATTCCGGTTTCACTTCTAATACCTTTATACCGTATATGTGATCGTTGTAGTTGACTTGTATGATATCATTCACTGTCAAAGTAGAGAACTTCCGAAGCACGTTCTCCAGCACCGCCTTCGGATCAGATATATCCAAGAAATCCACAGATTGGGGCTCAATTTTGACAAATTTACCCAGTGGAACGTCCTGGTTGGTCACCTTCAGCACAGATCCTGGCTGCACGTGTAGCGTATTCATCATCCACTGCGGTAGATAAACTCTTCCTTCCTCAGCAACAAACTCAAGGACACCGGAGAACGTTCTCAAATTCTCCTTCTCGTTCAACAGCTCAAACAACATTGGATATCTGATGTGCAACATCGTCAGCTTGTTCAACGCATTCGGAGGAAGGAAGATCTTACCACCGTAATTCGCATCTTCCTTCTTGATGCTCTCAGGCATCATATCCACCGGGTAGCATCTAAAGTACTCTTCAAACTTTTGCGGCATCGGAGCAAACCCGCCAAACTGGCCGCCTCCTGGGAATCCAAATCCACCATTGAAGCCGGAAAACTGTCAAATGTTAGTGAATACAGCTCATTTCACACAACCACGTTTCCAATACAAACCTACCATCGTCGCAATTGATTTTACCTTGAGCTCTGATCCTCAGCCAAGTGTCAAAAGCGGTTGCCAGTACATCGCCCGTGATGTAGTGGCGAGAAAATGGAGCGCATGGAAGGGCTGCCCGAAGCATTATGTAAGCACCAACATTGGTTCGGCCAGTGCGAGACGTTTTTGCGTAAATTTTGGCGTAAACAAAAGCTGGCGCAAAAAGGTAAACAAAGGAAAGGCACTTCCACCATTGAGCCTGTAAGATAACAACTAAATGGGTGCCAACACAGTTGATCCCGAGCTCCAGGGACTAGGAAATGAGGACGATATCCTCTCAGGGATTGATGTGTCTTCCATGATGCAAGGTGGCGATGGTGAAGAGGATGGTGATGATGGTCAAGATATCGGTCAGCAAAACGTGTACGACTTCTCTGATGAAGAGGAGGAGGAGGAGGAGCTCGCTGAACGAGGATATAATGCCGAGCAGGAGGCGATTGAGAGGGACCTGCTGGATGCCTTCAACTCTGATAGTGACGATTGGGAGGTGGATGATGATGACGAAGGAACAGATGATGATCTCAAGGCGCTTCTCAGGGAGACACATAGTACGAAGAGGAAGCGCTCTGCTAAATCGAGCAAAGGTGCAAAGAAAAGACTCACGTCCGTGCGTCCTGCGAAGGAGCTGGATCCAGAGATTCGTGTATTGCTTTCAGAAGCCAATGAATGCTTTGTGGCCAGACAGTACGAACGGGCAGAACTGAAATTCAAAGAGGTGATTAAGAAGGACCCTCGAAACTTCCCAGCATACAAGAGTTTGGGAGAGATTTACCTCCTACTCAATGACCCGAATAAAAGTTGTAATACATGGTTTCTTGCAGCTCATTTGAGACCCACGGATGGTGAATTCTGGGCTTTCGTGGCAAGACAATCGCGTGAGCTGGGGCATACATCGCAGGCTCTGTACTGTCTGAGAAGAGCAGTTACAGTTGGGTATAGGACATTTGACGTGCTTCTAGAAAGATCAATCCTTTACAGGGAGAATGGAAGCTATGGAAGAGCTTCAGAAACCTTACAAAAGATGCTTGAGCTGTTTCCCAAAGAGCCCGCAGTACTGCGTGAACTAGCCTTGATCTACAACCAACTGAACAGAGTCAATGATGCTATCGCACTGTACCTCAAGTTGTTTGAGAAGAACATAAACCATAGAAATGCCGTACAGATGGGGGAAGATGTCACAAATGAGAAACCCTTCCCTGTATTTGATTGGTCGTCTTTGAACATCTTGGCTGAATTGTTTGTGAATCAGAAGAACTATGCCATAGCTATTCGAACAATCAAACATATCTCAAGATGGATACAGGAGAGAGAATCTGAAGAATTCTGGGAGTACGTCACTGATGATTCGGAATTTGATGAGAGAAGATATGAAAATGCACATTTTGAAGCGCTGCCCGATATCTTGAAGAACAAATCACACAAGCTTCCAATCGATATACGTGTCAAATTGGGATCTCTGAGGCTTAGTCTTGATAACATTGATGAGGCTTTAGTGCACTATAACTTTCTGCTCAACGACAATATCAATGAAACGTCGGACCTGTTCTTAGAGGCTGCTCAAAAATTGGAGGCTGCTCAACTGTTTGCCGATGCAATCAAATTTTACGTACCTTTGAGCAAGATTCAGGAGTTTCAAACTGCACAGCTGTACTCTTCCTTGGCCAGATGCTCAACAGAACTTGGAAAATACACCGATGCGAAGCAATACTACAACATAGCACTGGAGATGGAGCCGGATAATCTCGATATGATGCTTTCTTTGGTTGAAGTGTTGTATTATCTTGAAGAAGTGGAAGAGTCGCAAGAACTTCTTGATAGAGTCAATTTCTTGAGAGCAATTGATCAAACACAAAAAACCAATGAAGATGTTACAGTAGATGATGAGCTTTCTAAATTACCATCAACGGGAGGTGCTTTGATTGAAAATGAAGTCAGAGTGAAGAAGAAATCAAGACTCACAGAGGCTGAGAAACAGGAAAGAGAGGCGCGTATTACCCAAAATGTGATTGAAAAGTTCAATAGAGCACAAAGGTTGTACCAAGGTGTTGAACAGGGTGACAAGGTTGCTGCTGCTACTTGGATTCAATTGACATCAGAGCTTATTGAACTTTTCTGTAACGTCAAGAATTTCTTCCCAAAGGATCGCTCAAGACAGTTCAAAGGTATCATCATGAGAACTAAAGGTCTTAACATGGATATTGATTCCAAGATTGAAAGAATTTCGGAACTTTACGAAGGGTTCACCTCCAAGATGGAGGAAAGAGTTGTTTTGACTTCAAAGCAAGAATTTAGAGGTATAACATATGACCAATGGTTTTCACTCTTTATGCAATATGCCTTGGCTGTTGGAAAATTCGACAACCCTGAAGATGCTAACAGCATTATTGACAATGCAAAGAGCATCAACGTTTTCTACCATGATAAACAGAGAGAAAGAATAATGAACCTTGTGAAACTTGCTCTTGTTATCAAAACGGATGACTCAAAAAACATCTTGAACTCCATAAGACAAGTTGTGAACATGTATCAATTCAACAGGGATCTTTTTAGAATGTTTATGCTTGTCCAGCCTTCTGGTAAGATGTGTACGGAAAACTTCATCTCCATCAACCATCAGAAGTATTTTCTAAGACAACTGAAGGGGTACGACTCTTTAAAGCTGAGGAAGCACATCGCAGGAATGGCAAACATTGTGAATAAAGACCTTGATCCTAAAGGGCACGATAACGTGTACATTATGCATATATATGCCTGCCTTCTATTCACGAATAGAAGTTACGTTCCAAGTTTGGTGTATTTGACGAGAATATACAAAAACATCAAGAACGAACCATTGATCTGTCTATTGACAGGGCTGGCCCATGTACACAGATCAATGCAGAGATCATCAACCAATCGTCATATGGAATTACTCCAAGGGTTGAAATACATGATGGAATACTTTGAGATCCGTTCTTCAAGCAACTCCACTCGCTTGGAGCACCAAGAGGCTCTCTATAACCTCGGCAGGGTGTATCACCTCCTGGGGTTGGTCTCCATTGCAGTTGAGTACTACAACCGCGTCTTGACGGAATATGATGATTTGGACATCGAACAGGATCTGAAGAGGCAAACAGCATATAACCTGGTGTTGATATACAACAACAGTGGCAACACACGACTCTCAAACAGTATCATGGAGAAGTATTTAACGATTTAATAGTATATACAGCACGTATCCTCATCATTCCGGCTTATCAACACTCCTCGGATTTTAAAACTGTAGCATTATCGCTCACCCCCCCAGGCATTCACTCCTGTCTATTTCTATACAAAGGATTATCAAACAATCACCAACATTAAAGCTTTTAGAGGAAGAACAGGGGAAAGAGTGCTCAATCCGGCAATCAACAATGGCACCTACAATTTCACCTCAGGTATGGCTTATTGTAATTGTGTGCGTTATCTGTATTTGGAGAGCTAACAAGTGAATAACTAGGGACGCCTGAAAGTATCGCTGAAGATGGCTATCAGTCGCTTGAGGTTTGCTCAGACGAAGAAGACCGCATTGGCCAAGCAACAGAGGAGACAGGTGAGTAAGAGTGCCATTGTATCTCGTAACTACAGTGTAATACTAATGTATTATCCAGATGGCTGAGCTGCTGGCTCTAGGTAAAGAGGAGAGTGCCAAAATTCGTGTCGAGAACATCATTAGAGATGACATATACATTGAGCTCATGGAGATGCTAGAGCTCTACTGCGAGTTGTTATTGGCAAGAATTGGATTACTGGATCAAAAGGAGTGCGACCCTGGTCTTGTGGAGGCAGTCAAGACTATCATCTACGCTGCTCCGCACACTGATATTAAGGAATTGGTTCTGATTAGAGAGATCCTCGTGCACAAGTTTGGGCCTGAATTCACACACTCTGCCATGTCCAATGAGGATAAAATCATTCCAGAGAAGATCGTCAAGCGTACAATTGTTGAAGCTCCGTCCCAAGAGCTGGTTTCATTGTACTTGAAAGAGATCGCCAGGGCCTATGACGTTCCATTTAGCGAGCTGGATGATGAGGACGATTTAGAGAACAAGGACTACGACGGTGACGATGGCTATGACGATGATGATGATGATGGCGAAGGTGGAAAGCCAATTGTTGTGGAGGAACCAATTGCTGAATTCAATGACCTTGGAGCTACACCTAGAAAGCTCTCCACCACCAGTGGGCTATCAGATCTCGATGAGAAGCAGCACTCGCCAATCCACGTGCGACCACCAGCTGGTACCAGCGATAATCCTCATCCAACCGTCAAGATCCCAGATGACCTACAGAAAGCCGTTGGGAAGAAAAAGGCCAAGCGTGCGAGTGATGCCGGGCTAAAGAAGAAGGAAGATGATGATTTGGATGCCCTGAGAAGAAGATTTGCAGCACTCAAACGATGATTGGCTTAGTTGTATATACGCGTATATATATCAACGCAGCTAAAATACGTTGTAAAGAACACAGCCTTATACCGTAGGAAAAAATGGTCAAGGTGTCACGTAATCCGTCCCATGCGGTGAAAAGCATCAACTTGCTCCATTACATGATCAAAATCAATGGATTCGAAACAAATATTCATATCTTTCTGGATCTTTGGTCTCATCAACAACGTCCTATATGTGGTGATATTGAGTGCTGCTATTGACCTTGTTGGGCCGTTTGTTCCCAAGGCAACCGTGCTGCTGGCAGATGTCTTGCCTTCCTTCACCATGAAGCTATCGGCTCCATTCTTCATCCATTTTATCCCCTACAACACCAGGATTGTGATGCTGATCTTCCTGAGTGTTATTGGAATGCTGCTAGTGACGTTTGGGGCGATTGGATGGAAGATCTTCGGGATCATTTTGGCATCCATAAGCTCAGGGCTTGGAGAGTTGACATTCCTTCAACTGACACACTTCTTCGAAGAGACGAGCTTGCAAGGTTGGAGCTCTGGCACTGGTGGAGCCGGTCTCATTGGCAGTGGAGTCTTCTTGCTGCTCACAACGGTGTTGAAAATTGATGTGAAGCTATCACTTTTGATGTTTACTCTCTGTCCACTAGGGTTTCTCTACTACTTTAGATTACCACGGACATCACCCTACTCTCCACTACAGTCAATTGAGCTCACCACACAACCAAGTGAGTTGAAAACACACATTACACACACGCTGGAAAGGTTGAAGCCCTTATGTGTTCCCTTTATGGGCCCACTCTTTACTGTGTACCTCGCAGAGTATCTCATAAATCAATCAATAGCACCAACTCTGTTATTCCCTATAGAGTCTACTCCATTCCACAAGTATAGGGACATGTATGTGACCTATGGCACTCTGTACCAGCTGGGTGTTTTCATCTCGAGATCATCAGCATCATTTGTTCGGATACGTAAACTATACGTTCCTTCCATCCTACAGTGGGTGAATGTGGTGGTGCTACTGTTGCAATCAATTCTTTATTTCATTCCAAACATCTACATCATTATGATGATCGTGTTTTATGAAGGATTATTGGGAGGTGCGTCGTATGTGAATACGTTCATGCTTGTACTTGAAACAATATCTGATGATGAGCGTGAGTTCTCTCTCGGTGCAACTTCTTTGAGCGATTCCGGTGGTATTGTAGTGGCAGCTCTTCTAGGAATGTGGATTGAACCGAGCCTCTGTCATTACCAAGTGGATCATGGAAGAGAATGGTGTCATTTGAATTGACCACCTATGCCTACTTCCTTCTCTTGGTTGACACGCCCAGAGTGTTTACCTTTCTCTTTAAAACCACTTTAGAAGTAGGTCTCTTGATGAGGTTATTTATAGGCTGATCATAATCAGATTCATCACTGGAGTCATCATTGGATTCGTCATCGGAACTCTTGTAGATATTCATCAGCTCCGTCTGACGTTTAGATGAAAATGCGTCCTGTGCGATCTTCTCATCTTCTTCTTCCTGCATTTTCTGTTTGGCCAACTGTTGCTCCTTCTGGCTCTTCACGATGGTCTGAGACTTCTCCTGTAACCTAACATTCTTCTGTTGGATCTCATCCAATTCCTCGTTCATCTCCTGTTCTCTTCGTAGTGCATTCAACTTGGCTTCGAGTTCCTCCACTGTCGTCGTCTTATTACCAGTCTTGCCCTCTTTCAGCTTTGCCTCCTCTTGCTCCTCCTTCTCCAGCCTTGACAATGTCTCCTCGAGGGTCTCGTCTTGTAGTTTCTGGTTTGTATTGCCAGAGTCATACAGCTTCTTTGCTCCAAAGATCAAGACATAATCAGCACTCTTCGGGTCAGTTTGGAAGATTATTTCACTGGCACATCTGGGACACTTGATGTGCAGTTTGACTGTCTTCAGCCCAAGGTACGTCTCCTCTGTGTTCTCCTTACGCGCATTGAACTTCCTCGCCTTTGAAGTGTATTCACCACAGTTATCGCATCTCAAAGAGTACGGTGTCATGAACCGTACCGTCGGCAGGCTTGCAGAGCCGGTTTTCACCTTCTTCCTCTTCTTGATGATCTTTGAGGGATCAAAGTCTGGTGGATAGTACTTGTTGATCACTTTACGCTCTGACATTGGTTTGCCTCTCCTCCTTTGTCTTCCTCTTGATTCAATGAATGTGTTCTATAGGCAAAGTTGTATGATGAGGTTATACTATGTGATGTCTGGGTGTTTCGCTTTACTGCCTAATCCGGCTGTTTGCGCAAGCCATTTTCCACTAGCCACACTTGACATGTTCGACAAATCAGGCAATGAAAATCGATTCCACGTGCGACACCGACAATTCTCTCCGTTTCTGGCAGTCGCGGAAGAGCAAAATGGCGCAAGACAGCGGAGGCCCGCAGAAACAGGACATGTAACCGTGGTTACGGAGCGAAAAAAACACCAAAGAGAGTTTTTTTTTTCCTTTTTCTTTCGCTTTTGTCGGTTTAATCCCACCGGTTTCCTCCTTGGCTCAGCCCAAAGGCCTCCAAAGTTAGTGAAATTCATCACCAAAAGTCCCTTCTTAGGCTTATTTATCTTACCTTTGCATACTTGCACAGTCGCCAACGAAGCTTTTTGCATTACACAACCAGCCAGGCTTCCCAGGACAGACAGTTATGAAGCCATCAAGCCGTTTTCTGCTGGAGGTGTCATCGGTGATCCACCTAGCGAGTGCCATTTGGCTATACCCGGATGAACTGGAGAGTTTGAAGAACGTTACGTCGTTGATCGCAGATGGTCTAATGGACTACTACACAGGTGATCAGTACGGTCAAACCATCGGTATGTTCTCGAACCCGTACTACTGGTGGGAGGCTGGCGGTGCCTGGGGCTCCATGATCGACTACTGGTACTATATGGAAAACGACACATACTTGAACCAAACGTACGAGGCACTCTTAGCACAGGTTGGCGATGATTGGAACTACGTGCCGTTGAACCAGTCCACGACAGAAGGTAACGATGATCAAGGGTTCTGGGGCATTGCAGTCATGGCTGCTGCCGAGAGAAACTTTCCAAATCCTCCAGATGACCAGCCACAGTGGTTATATCTAGCACAGGCGGTGTTCAATACAATGGCATTGAGATGGGACCCAGATCACTGTGGAGGTGGTCTAAGATGGCAGATCTTTGAATGGAACTCTGGTTATGACTACAAGAACTCCGTTTCCAACGGCTGTCTCTTCCACATTGGTGCCAGATTGGCCAGATACACCGGGAACACTTCATACGTTGACTGGTGTGACAAGGTGCACGATTGGATGTACGACACAGGTCTCATCCATGAGAGCGACTGGTACTTTGTCTATGATGGTGCGAACATTGACGATAACTGTACGGAGATCACAAAGCTCCAGTGGACTTATAACCAAGGTCTCATGATGTCAGGCTCTGCTTACTTGTACAACTTCACTGAGGAGGAGAAGTGGAGAACAAGAACACTCGACTATTTGAGAAGCTCCACGGTATTCTTCAACGACTCGGTTCTCTATGAAGCTGCGTGTCAAGGCAGTAACAACTGTAATAACGATCAAAGATCGTTCAAGGCTTATTTCTCTAGATTCTTGGGCTTGACCGCATATATGGTTCCAGAGACTTATGACGACATCTACAGCTTGCTGGACGCCTCTGCAAGAGCAGCCTCCAACTCGTGCTCTGGTGGTACAGATGGCCACACGTGTGGACTCAACTGGTGGTATTCAGGCTGGGACGGGTACTATGGACTGGGTGAACAGATGTCTGCTCTTGAAGTGATGCAAAATTTGAGAATTAGGGACAGACCTGCTCCATGTACTAACTCCACCTGTGGTACGTCACAAGGTGATGGTGCTGCTGGTACGCAACAGAGTCAAACCAATCTAAGTCCACTGACAATTGACAAGGGTGATGAAGCTGGTGCTGCAATCATCACCGTTGTTGTCGGTGCGACAATTGTCGGAGCATTTGCTTGGACTGTGCTATGATGATTCAATCTTGTTCAATTATACTATGACTTTGCTTTGTTTGTTTGTTCTCTGTTTATGCAAGTAACTACTTGCAAATTACTATATTATGAAAATATATCTGGACCAGAATGGGAGGTGAAACGACTTATAGTGTAGAGGTTACATAAAACAACACAGGTTACCCAGTGAGCTTCCGACTTTGGCATCTCGGTTCCACCATAGCTTGATGAATTCAATGACGAATTCAATGTCGTCCGTGGAGTAAGGATCCAATCCCATTTCAACCAGGTCAGAGTATTCCACCACTATTGGCTCATTAACGTCCAAGTCCCCGACAATATCCTGAACGGTTCTAAATATTCTCTTTGTAAGGCTTTGGAAATAGCCCACTATTGATAATAGCCTCTCATTACCGTTCTCGCCAATCTCACTATAACCAGCAATCCCTTCAGAGTAAGTCTCGTCGTCCATGAGCTCCTTCTCACCCGCTGAAGCCCACCAGTAGAAGCCAGACCATGCCAGATACCTCCATGAAAGTGGCTCAGTTACCTGAGCCCACCAATCCAGCGATGATTCATCATCTGTGATGTCACTATCCTTATACAGTTCATATTCTCGTACGAGCACGTTGAATCTCTTCAAATCTCTCTGTGTTGCTCTTAGAGCTGGGACATTGACTGCACCTGGTAGCTTGGCCTTTGACTGGAACATCACAGGACTGGAAGCGTCTTCCCTCTGCAATTGCACAGCTGTGTCGTAGAGCTTGTTCTTGAACATGATAATCTCATCTGACGACACTGCAATGAAGCCATCCTCGTTTGAGGCCAAAGTCTTTAGCCAATCAATATCACTGACACCAACGGAGAAGATTGGTCTGTTGAACTGGAGATTACACGCCGTGGTTTCATCGATTAGCGATTTCAGCTCCTGTGGAACCGTTGATAGTATTGAGAGACAATAAGCAAAGGCACAACTCTCCTCCAAAGAAGGGGCATCGAAGAAGATGATTCTCTGTCTCAACAGCGAGCACCTCCACACTTTGAAGATCAGTGGGCCTAATGTTTCCAGGAGCGAGTCCAGTTTCAACAGATAGTGGTGATTTCCCTCCTTTGCATTCTCCGACGGCAATATTCTCTGGACCCTTGGTGATGACGGTGTTGACATAACATTGACGATATCAGATTTGGCCTCAAAGAACTTCTCAAACGAGTCATAGCCGTCTTCTTCCTTCCAATTATCCAACAGCTGGTTCAGCTCTTCCACGTGCTCAACTCCACATGAGAAGTTTGCCGGCTTCCAAGCAGGACCCGAGGATGTCACCAACGAGTTGGACCTATGCTTGTAGGGATCAACAATCACACCCAGCGAGTACATCTTAACAGTGGATCTATCACCGCTCTCTGACTCTTTCAAGTTCTGGTGGAAAACACATACTCCATACAACAAATCATCAACACCCTTTGATCCCTTAGCCGGCAGCACAAATGTTATCACGTCTCGTTCCCTCTCATGCAAGCCTGAAGGCAATGCTTTAAACTCCACACCCTCCAGTGAGATCTCATCGACTGACTTGCTCCATTTCAACTCATAACCAGTATGGACGTTGAAGTGGGCTAGAAAGACGGCACTTATCGGTATGTTCTGTGCAGCAGAAGCCGATGGAACAAAGATGTTCAACCCTCTGGAGACCAGCCCATGGTCCATGTTCACACCAACGTACTTCACAGGCGACGTTACAGCTGCCATTGTTCTTCTGTGGATCTTCTAAAGCTCCCTGTTCCTCTCTCTCGCTGGCCATTCATATAGCTAAAACTTCAAGAGAGCTGGAATTTCCCTCGCTTATTGGCTTTCTCCCCCCAATGCCGGATAAACACTCAGCTTGCTCCTGCGTGCTTAGTAAACACCGGATAAACCTCAGCGAGAGCAATCAAGCACATCTACGCCGATATTGACCAATAAAAGTGACTATACATATAGTTGGAGTAGTAGCTAAGTGTATATATAATCACAATTCGTCGTGCTCAACGGTTTCCTTTTGTTTCGAAACTGTCTCGGTGGTTTCCTCGTCAATTGGCGTATCAACCGGTGTTTCCTGTATTACTTCTTCTTGTTGTTGTTCCTCGATGTCATCTTCAGCTTCATCTTCCTCCGTTGAGGCCTCTTTTCCTTCCTCCTCTGCCATCTCTTGTCTCTTCTTCTCCTCCTTAGCTGCCTTTCTCTTGAGAGAACGGATTCTCTTGTTGTAGATCTCCTTCAGTCCCCTGTGAGCACGCGCAAATTTGGCTGCAATGTTCTCCTCAAGCTTCTCCAATCCGTTCAACTTTTCATTGGCCTCGATCATAACCTCGAGCTTGTCATCTCTAGAAACGGACTCGAACTTGTTTTCACCCTTTTCGATGAGATTCTTAACCTCTTCAAGCGCACTATCGATGCTCTTCTGGACCCTGTTGAACTTGTCCTCAGAGATTAGCTCTGGCAGTTTCAACTTTGAGAATTCTTCGTCAAAGTCCAATCCAATTTTGGCAAACTCCACGGATAAGTTCATGGTGATGTCCTTCAAAGTTAGCAACGAATCCTGGAACTTGTTCACAGCCTTAACACCTCTGTCATAAACCTTTTTAAACTCATCTAAATCCAACGGGACAGAAAGTTTGGCAATTTCACCTTCAATTTCATCTCTAATCTTTTTAACCTCGTTGAGTTTACCCTTTATGGTCTTTATAGAGGCACCGTCACTCTCGTAATCTAGCCAATCCAACAAATCGCTCACAAGGGCATTTGCATGGTCCAATACATCCTCTTCAATTTGTTCAACAACGTCATCATCTGTGAAATAGGAACGTGCACTGTACAATGCCGCTTCTAATTCATTCAACTTCTCAGCCTCTGATTTTCTCTGCTTATCAGCATTTGCCAAGTTCAACAGGTGTAATTTCAAGTCTTGCCTTGTAGCAGAGCCTAAAGGACGTGACGAAAGATACTTTGGCTTGACTGCAATCTTTGAAGTGAGTTTGATATCTTCGTTACTGTCAAAAGTTCCCTTGAGCTTTTCAAACAATCCCATTGATGCAGTACATTGTGCACTCAAAGACTCAAGTTCAACTATACGACTCTGTGATAGCTTAAAGTTGGCAACATACTTCACTTCATCAGCACAATCGCTGATGTTGAATTTAAGCTTCTCGACAATATCTGCTAGTTTACCGACAGGTTCATATCTGACGATTCTCTTTAAATCTTCAATCAAGTCAATGCCAAACGAATCACTAAGCTTATCAGTCACATCAAGCGTGAACTCTTGACCGTATGAGGATCCCTGTGGGAAGATCACAACCTCTGAGTCATCATCGAATGAAACAGAGTATTCATATGGAGATCTCTCTGTAACGTTAAATTCCTTTGCTCTAAACACCTTGGATATTTGGACTCCACGGAGTGTGGCACCAAACACGGCAGCTTCATCTGCATTGATTGTCTTTGAAATCAAATCTTCACCGATAAAAGACTGCAAATGGCGTTGAACGAATGGTACACGGGTTGAGCCACCAGCATAGATAACAGACGTCATGTCCTTAATGCTGAGACCTGCTTGTTTCAACACATCCTTTAAAGGCTGTGTAATACTTGGAATCGAATCAGATATAAAGTCCTCAAACTCTTCACGGGTAACTTTAGTCTTGAAATCGATATCCTCATAGAGGGATTCGATGGAAACGTGAGCCTCGTTATTTGCACTCAACACTAGCTTGGCTTTCTCAGCAGCCTGGAACAATTTAGCCACAGAACGTTCATTTGACTGGAATTTATCAGATCTAATCTGTTTATGGTTCTTCAAGAACTTTGATCTGATCAACTCTGCCACAACGTTGGTGAAATAACCTCCACCAAGAGTTTCATCGAACGCATAGCCATGGACTTCAATACTCAGTGGGATTGAATCGTTGAGCTTTGTAAAGGAAACCAAAGTGGCCTTTGTAGAGCCAGCGCCCATATCATAAACGATGTGGTATTCCTTTGTATCGTCTGCCAACTCGTTATTGGTCGCATAGTTGGTGGCAATAGCGACACCATCGTCAATCAGTGCAACAACGTTGAGTCCTGCTAATTCAGCAGCATCCAAGATAGCCAGTCTTTGAGATTGTTTGAAGAAGGAAGGGACTGCAATGGCAACGTCCTGGATTTGGGAGTACCCACCTGGCACCTTTTCCTGGAGCAAAGAGGAAGCCCTTGCTTTGATATTCCCCAAGTTCATAGCCAACACCTCCTCTATTGGATACTGGTGATCCTCGACTTCAAACGAGATGGTGTTTCTGTTATTCTGAGAAGGATTGATCGAAACACCAGGGTGTGACTTCAAGTAGCGCTGGACAACAGCGTCATCCGCTGGTTTGCCCAATAATGGCTTATAATTCAGCAGGCACTGCTTCGGGAACCTCGTGCAGTGAGACGACGTCTGAGAGCCGTAGAGCCTCTCGATACCATCGTTGAACAGTGGCTTCAATGCCAACCCTGAAACGTCCTTACGCTTGGAATCGGCGCTCATCACGATCTCAAAGGGCATTCTTGGGGCAACCAGAGCAGCCTTGGTGAAGTCATTGCCGAGATCGATACCGAGAATCGATGCCACCGTCACAGTACATATCAACAACAAGAGCGATACACCTCTCATTCTCTTAATTGGCGTTAAAACTTTGGCCTTCTTCCTATGTCCTTTACCAGCAAAGTGGTGGTGATGATGTGGCACTTCACCGAAACCCGGCCAACAGCACGCATAGCAAAAGTAGTGAGCGTACCGATAAACAAAAGCCTAAGACTGTGTACGCAAAAAAAAACACAAACAGCTTTGCTCGATGAGATGGAAAGTTCTAGAAGGAAGAGGAAATTACACAAACTCACGGAGAGAAGATGAGTAACAACAACGTGTTGGAGGCTCTTAAGCAGAAGTGTGAGTACCTTGTCGACGGTTTGTGTTGTGATGGTTTACTAACGTGGGTTGATGTAGTGCTTCAGGAACAGGGCGAGGGTGCTGGCTATAGGGCCCGAGAGTCGAGGGACGGTGAGAGAACTGCTGGTGAGAGGGCTCCTGAGTCCAATGGCTACAGCTCTGTGAGAGATACTCGTGGCTCTGACTACAGAGACCGTGATGCTGACAGACGGGAGTATGGCAGAGGTGGTGGTAACTACAGAGATTACAGAAGAGACGATAGACGGTACAGGAACTCCGGCGGAAGGGAGGATAACCGCTCCAGAGGCTACGATTCAAGAGATTACAGGGACTCGAGGGATTCAAGGGATCACTATAATGATCGGAGAGCGTACAGGGATGGTCGTAGAGACCACCGAGACTACAGAGACTACAGGGATCGCAGAGATCGCAGGGACCCTAGAGATCACAGAGATCACAGAGATCACAGAGACCATCTGGAGTTCTCCCAGTACAACTTCAAGCCAGAAGAAGTTGAATCTGCCACCAGCATCGACAAACTGGAGCGACACTCATTGTGGGATGTCAAGCCAAAAGGGTTTGAAAAAGTCAGTGCTGAAAGGGCAAAGATTTCAGGTTTATTCCCATTGCCTGGTGAAGGTCGTAAACAACGTATCGATATCTCCAAAGTTGAAGGACTGGTCAACAGTGGTGATTTGAACAACTACACGTCAATTCTGTTCGACGAGGTCAATATTGACCCTGCATCCTCTCGTCTTTCAAAACAATTAATCATATCTGGTGTGGAATTTACACTGTACCCTGTTGAACGTCTCGTGAAAGGTTTGACAACTTTCATCTCTTCATTGGCAATTGATGGTGCGATGATCGTCAAACATGAACTCCACCTAAACAAGTTCTTGATATTACAACTCTCAACGAGTGAGTTGACTACAATACTATACGCATCGTCGTACCATTTACAAAAGGAGTTGAACCTCTCGTTAACCATTGAAAGACCACAATCTTATATCTCTCCTCAAAGAATTCCAAATGACCCATCATCCGATTGTTCGAATAAGATCGCTATTGTTAATGTACCCTCTGATATTACGGAAGAAGATTTGAAGGACGATTTGGATCCATTGGTACCTAATTGCCATATCCAAATAATCAAAGATAACGATTCAAACTCATTGGGAATTGTGTTTGTAACGGTTCCAGATGGTAAAGACGTGGGGGAGATTGTTGAACTCATCAATAAGATTCAAATCAGGGACGTAACTCTTCATTCCATCAAAGCGTGTGCAGGACTTGAACAAGTTGAAAAGGTCACTTTCAGATCGTTAGCGAAAATAGCAAGCTCTCACCAGCTAGTCGAAACCAACGTTATTGTGATCTTGAATGCCGTTCATCCAGAAGAGTTGAAGAAAGACATGGCATACGACCAAGTAACAAAAGATATGGCACATGAATGTTCAAAGTTTGGATCGGTTGTATCTCTGAAAATACCACGTCCAGATGAGTCCTACAAGAGGAATTTAAAAAACTTGCAATCTTCAATTGGTAAGATATTTGTGAAATTCGAATCCACAGACAATGCAACAAAGGCTGTTAAAGGTTTGCACGGATGTAAGTACCATGAAAGAACCGTCTTGGTGAGTTATATCCCTGAAAATGACTACGAATTGAACTTATTCTGAACTTTTGATTTGATCAACAAAAATGTGTTTTTTAAGCTATATAATGACGTGAAAAAGGAAGAGTTATTCGCTTACAACTTTGTAGCTGGGGTAGATCTCTCCAAAGTGGTAACGTCATCGTAGATCAAAGTGGTCAAGAAGTTGTGGTACTCCTTGCCGGTAACGTCATCCTTGAAGTAGTTAGCAGCTTCAGCAAACTTGTGACCTGGCTTAGCCTTCGAAGCCAACTGTTGTTGAACTTCACCCAGCAACTTAGAAGTGTACTCTGGGGTAACAATCTTACCCTCTTTGGTCTTAGCACCATGTCTAACCCATTGGTACAATTGGGATCTTGAAACCTCGGCAGTGGCAGCATCCTCCATCAAGTAGTTGATTGGAACACAACCGACACCACGCAACCAAGCTTCAATGTAGGACAAACCAATCACCAAGTTGGCCTTGATACCAGCCTCGGTGATCTCACCACCTTCAACGTATGGAGACAACAAATCACGTTGAGTGATTGGAATGTAGCCTTCAACGCCCTTACCGGAATTGATCTGGTTTGGTGTGAGCATTTGCTTGAAGATCTCGTTAGCAATTGGAGCCAAAGCTGGGTGGGCAATCCAAGTACCGTCATGACCAGCATTGAACTCTCTGAGCTTATCCTTCTTAACGTTGGCCATGGCAACAGCGTTACGCTTTGGATCATCCTTGATTGGAATTTGAGCAGCCATACCACCCATGGCGTGGACACCACGACGGTGACATGTGTAGATCAAAAGCTTGACGTAAGAGGCCATGAAGCCAACAGTCATGTTCACTTGCGCACGGTCTGGCAAGATGAACTCTGGGTGGTTTCTCAAACACTTGATGTAGGAGAAGATGTAATCCCAACGACCACAGTTCAAACCTGCAGAGTGCTCACGCAACTGATAGATGATTTCATCCATCTGGAAGGCTGCTGGCAAGGTCTCGATCAACACGGTGGCACGGATGGTGCCTCTTGGGATGTTGATGTAATCTTGAGCAACGTTGAAGATGTCGTTCCACAGCTTGGCCTCAAGGTGGTGCTCCATCTTTGGCAAGTAGAAGTAAGGACCAAAGCCCTGGGCAATGGTCTCCTTGGCGTTGTGGTAGAAGTACAGTGCAAAGTCAAAGATCGAACCAGACACTGGCTCACCGTCAACCAACACGTGCTTCTCCTCCAAGTGCCACCCTCTTGGACGCACAATCAACGTTGGAATGTGCTTGTTGAGGTTCAACTTGTACTCCTTGTTGCCCTTCTTGAAGTCGATTTGCTTTCTGACAGCGTCGTACAGGTTCACCTGGCCGTCAACCATGTTGAGCCATGTTGGCGTGGCAGAATCCTCCATATCACACATATACGTCGCAACGTGTGCGTTCAGCGCATTGACAAGCATCGATCTGGAAGCTGGGCCTGTGATCTCGGTTCTTCTGTCCTGAAGCTTTGGTCCCAACACAGGGCCCTTCCAGGTAGGGTCCTCTCTGATGTACTTGGTCTCCTCAAGGAAGTTTGGCAAGATACCGGCATCACGCTTGGACTGCTCAACCTGGCGGTTCGCCAACAGTCTCTTACGGGTCTTGTTGAAAGTACGGTGCAAGATCGCAATGAACGCCAGCGCGTCCGCGGTGATGATGTGCTGGGCGTTCTGTGGAACGCGCGCACGCACTTGCACTCCTTGGAGCACGTCCTGGGTCTCTGGGAATGGGTTGTCAGCAACAGTCATCTCGTCTGGGGGGGTGTTTGTTGATCCTTTTACTTTGAACTTGGGGTGTACAACAAGGGGAAAGGAGAAAACAAAAATTTCAGGGGAAACACCCCCTTTTAAATACAACACGGGAGAAGACCGTATAGCGAGTCTCTTCAACAATATGCCTCCATCACCTTGGTACCCCCATTTTCCCATTCAACCAACAACCAGGTTTCAATAATCCGGGGTAAACGCGCGGGCGGAAGGAAGCGCACGCACCAATACCGTGCGTTTGCCTCTTCGGCTTCGCTCGTGAGGGATGTTGTGGTTTGCTTTCAACCGTGCGAGGGAGTGCGCCTGGGGATGAGCCCACACGGGGAGGCAGGCCGAGTCACGGAGAGTGCCGTTGGGTTTCGGGTCAGGAGAAGTGGGCATTTGTTGTTGAGCGTGTCCTGCTTCTCCCGACACGGGCCATGTCAGCTGTTACACGGTGTGCTTTGGTAGCTGTTACGTAGTGTGCTTTGTTAGCTGTTACGTAGTGTAAGGTGTTACGTAGTGTGCTACGTTAGCTGTTGCAAAGTTAGCTGTTACGTAATGTAAGCTCTTATGTACTGATAGCTCTTACGTACTGTTAGCTGTTACGCACTATTAGCTCTTATGTACTATTAGCTCTTATGTACTGCTAGCTGTTACGTACTGCTAGCCCTTACATAGTTAGCTCTTACGTAGTTAGCTCTTACATAGTTAGCTCTTACGTACTGTGCTTTGTAAGCACTTACGTAAACCCCTTAGTAAGCCCTTATATAAGCACTGGTGTCCGGGTGTAGCCTCCCTCCGTCGCTCTTTCCTCGCCTTCCCGCGGGAGGCTCCTGATAAAGCGCCATACAACGGCCTTGCGACTTTTCCCTTTCGTCGTACAACAACAGCACACACACTTAGACACAACGCTTACACGGTGAAAGAGCACAGCCAACGTGTAACACAGCACAGCAACGATGGGGAATCTGTCTTCAAGGATGGCGCACGACTCTGGCGAGGGCCAGCAGGGACGGGCAGGCAGATCAGCGAGCTCTGGCTCCAACAGTGGAGTTGGCAACGGGGTTATGAGTCAGACGTCTACTGGCACGACAGGGGCAACGGCGGCACCGGTGGCAACGACAGGGGAAGCGACGATAGCAGCAGTGCCAGCAGTGCCAGCAGCGAATGAGTCGGCACTTCAACAGGCGTTGCACGGTGAATCGCATGCGCTCAGCGAGGGTGAACCGCAGATGAGCGCAATGTTGGATGCTTCACAGAGAATGGCGAACGTGAGAAGACGAAGATCATCGGCACAGAGCCAGAGACCGCGTCAGAGACGTAGGATACACAGACTGGCGGATACCCTGAGGTTCTGGAACAGAGACGGTGAGTCGATACAGTCGCTGTTCGATACCATGATTGACGAGGCCCGTGCTGACATGGATAGCAATGCTACTGATAACAACAACGTGCGGATAGCAACAGGCGCTTCCGCCGCTGTTCCAGCACCTTCTGGTAACAATGATGCATTGCCTCGTTCACCCTCTGGCGATGCCTCTGGAAGAGAGGATGAAATTGCACACTTTATGGATGAGCTGGATAGCATAGCCTCCAGATTAGGAAACACGGCAGCTGCTAGGGCAACCCAAAATAGATCGCTCTCAGGATCCGCTGACTCCAACGACTCAGGCACAACTCAAGGGTCATTATCGTTCGACAACCAGGTTGAAATGCTTTCAAGGCTCTTGGAACTGGCAGCTTCGTCTGCTCTTCGAGGGCTAATGGGATCATCGGTGGTCAATGGTCGTCGTTTTGATAACACTTCGAGATCAACAGGCGACAATGGTGCACCACAGGACTCGACGTACCAAGAGTTCGTCACACAATTGCACCATGGACTGCTAAACACTGAGCTCACTCGTAACGCTGGCTCGGACAATATGTCCTTCTTTAGAGCGTTTAGATTCGACAGTGAAACCTCTCAAGGCGCAAATGGTAACCAAACAGCAAATGAGCACTCTGTTGTACCTGTGATGATCATTGGGCTACGCTCGGTACAACAACCCCGAGACACCACAGCCACGACATCCAATAGCACACCACAACCAGAGAATGTTGACTGGTTTATGCGTGGTGAGAACAGCAGACCTCCAACAACTTCTGCAAATCCAACAGCATCACATCCAACATCACCAACACTATCTCCATCGTCATCAGAAACAACAACAAGGTCTACTTCAACGCCACAGGATGAAGACTCGGCTGCACATACCTCTTGGGTGATATTTGTAATGGGCAACTCATTCGAATGGAACCATCCGTTATTATCAGCCCCCTCATTGATGTCTGAAAACCCAACTTACGAGGACTTGTTGAACTTGCAAGACTTGATTGGTCAAGTCAAACCACAAGTCACCACCGCTGAAGAGTTGGAAAAACACGACTGTCAATTGTTTGAAATCGTTAGCACTGAGTCATCTAGTCTAAGAACAACACAGTATAAGACCTTAGACCATACAGCTTTGAACGACAGGTGTCAAATTTGTCTATCCGACTACCAGTGTAACGAAATTGTTCGCAAGTTGCCGAATTGCGGACACTTCTACCACCAAACATGTATAGACACTTGGTTGACAAGGGGTAAGAATAACTGTCCCTTGTGCAGATCCAAGGGAATCCAATCACAAGATGATACCACAGCGTCATGAACCCATACCCCCCTGTTTATCTTGTTCTCGTTCTCTTTATTTGATTTAATTACTTTTAGTTTTCTTCTTTATTATCATGACCTCCAAATACCACAGTCTACAGTATACACTTAGCAAACAAAGGGACAAGTATAAGATACATCACTAAGTATAAACATAGCCTCCATAGTTTCAATTCACGTTGATTTGTTCGGACGGCCCCCAATTTGGCTCACCTTCATTGTTGAACAAGATCCTATTGGGGGTCTGTGGTTTCCCCTCTAAGCTCACCAATGGTATGTGATCGTTCAACGAATATTTAACAACTCTTTCAACAGCTTGTGGACCAGTATCCCCCATTCCCATGTAGTATGCAACCATTCCTGCAGTGATCCCAGCTGATAGGGAAGTTCCAGATTTGTAAGTCGATGCACCACCTCTGAGAGACGTTGTCTCCACTGAGACTCCAGATGTGAATATATCAACACATGGCCCCCAATTGGAGAAGGAGGCAATTCTATCCTGTGCATCCAATGCACCAACAGTTAATGAGCCCTTTGCGCTTCCCGGAGAGAAGTCACACGCAGACTTCCCGTCGTTACCAGCAGACGCTATCACTGGGATTCCCTCGTTGACAACGGCCTCAACGGCACCGTTCAATATCAAGTTCTTTTTCATTATAAGCGGGATGACAACAACCGATGGTCTCTCAGTAATGCGTGAATCGCTCACTATCAAGTTCAACGCGTTTATAACGTCTGTCAACTTGGTACGACCTCTGTTGTCAGTGACCTTTATATCGTACAAGTTGGCCTTCTTGGCCACACCAAAGGTTTCACTACCAATGACGCCAGCTATGTACGTTCCATGGCCCACAGGGTCTGTTTGGTCCCTGACACTCTGGCCTGTATAGTCTGCAATTTTATGAACCCTGTGTGTAAAATCTGGGTGGTTCAGCTGTATACCAGAGTCTAATATGTAGACATCTACACCGATTCCACCACTAGGATCATACACGTAATCCATGCTTTGTCCAGCGTGTAGCCGCTCCACCTGTGAAAGCCTGGTCAAGTGCAGTGGCGCATACTCTTGAACCTCTGAGAGAACGAGTTCCCGGTCAAGGGAGATTGCAACAACATTAGGATCGTTGTACAAGGACGAAACGGTCTCGGTGGTGAAGTTGCCAGTGATTCCCTTGAAATCGCCAATCTGGAAAGACGACAAGTCGAGTTCACCTGCTGTTTGCAGAGACAAGTGGCCCAGGTTCGTGATGTAGAACTTGGAAACAAAGCTTTCAACGTCTACGTCTCTGTGGAACTGGACGACAAAGCTGGTACTGCACACTAGTTGCACCATACAACTGAGAGAGATCACGTGGCGCTGTCTCATTCGTTCTATCGATTCCTTTGTGTCTCAGTGGCTTTCCCTGTACATCATCAACAAGGAAAGAGAGCATCAAAGCAGTTGAATTTGTGGTTTGGAGATATCAACACTCAAAATGGCCTGTAACGACACAAAATCAGCTCTTCAGGAGACCTGCCAGTATGGCCTAGAAGTCCAATTGCTCCTCCGCGTACTCTGGATTTGGTGATTCCGGGTTTATCACAAACTCAGAGATATCTTCGTCGCCTTCGACTTCCAGCCCATAGTCAACGAGCTCTTGGTTGTGTAGCTTGGAGATGGTGTCGTGAACTCTTTGATGTTTGGTATCTTCACTGTCATATTCGAATTCTTCTTCCCCTGCGGAGCCTGTGTCCAATATGCTCATTGTCTGGGCTTCCTGTCCGCCTTCTTGTTCCGCCAGCAGTCTCTCCTTCTCTTTCCTTTCCCTCTCTTTCCTTTCCTTCCGTAGCAACCTCTTTCGTTTATCCTTCTCTCTGCGTGCATCAGCATCGAGTCTCTCTGCCTCTCTATACTTGGTCAGGTAGATCTTCAACGCTTCAGCATAGTTCTCGAATCCCAGCGAGTACATGGCATATAGCACATCTTCGCCATTTAGGGTCTTTCTCTTCTCTGCTTGACATCTATCAACTGCCCCTGACGTTACGAATGAGATGAACTCAGAAACACACTCTTGCATGCACATCTTGGACTCTTTCGAGAGTTTGCTCTCTGGAGGCAGGGCGTTCTTCATCACTCTGGCCACTGGAGAAAAGGGTGTTAGTATTAGATCTTTCAGTGGAGTAAACGTTGATGGAGGGGAGAAATAATGCAGAGGATTTGGTGATACTTACCGTTAGCAATGGGCAACCATCTATCTTGTTCTTTAATCTCATATTCACGGTCCAGTTCGTTCTCTGGTTCTGTATTCTCAGCAGGAGGATTTGGCACTTCATGGGAATAAAAAGACCCAGTTATAGAGTAAGGGACTGTTGATCCGGAACCTGGGTGAGGAGCAGCTGCCTGGATGTACGTATACTCTGGTGGTCCATCTTGTCGTTGCATCTTCACAATATTCTTGTTTCTTGCGGTCTATGTGATGAGTATTAATAGCAGTAGTATTGGTCGAGGTGGAAGCACTAGTGGTGGTGCTCTGGAGTGTATAATGGGGTGTCTTTTCAATCCACTCTTTCAATTGCAACACTATCTGTCTCAGAAACCCTGTCTTCCTTTCTTTTATCGATCTTTTGCTCACTTGTTCCTGCCCAAGCACTATATATAAGAACAGTAGATCTTTTAGATAACCTTTTTTGGCCCTGTTTTTAAAACTTTATGCTGCCACTGTTTCAATTTATGGACAAGAGGTATAATGAAAGTTACAATCAATAACTACGGAATACTTCCATCCTAATTTCATAGGAAATGTTGCAAATGACAAGCGGGTATTAGCTCGTCCAACGAATTGACACCCGAAAGTTGAGAATTTTGACACCTCAAACCGCTCTCTACAGAGTGTTGCCCAGTATCTGAGCCCATACGCACTTTCAGTCGCGATACTTGTGGTGGATAACTGTGCCACAAGTTGAGCCATACGTGAGCACTTCCAGAACTGTCGGTAGACACCTACTTTACGCGTTCAGGACGACAAGGACAGTGCCATTCCACTTGTGTGCCTGAGACCTGTCATCAAACAGGCCGGTGTTTGGGTGTTAGCACAGGGAAAAAGCTAAAAGCGCCTGGAAATCACTTTTGACAATGTTCATAACCAATTTCAGGAAGCAAGATACACACACAGGTGCTCTGTTCGGCTTAGGAAGGCAGGAACCAGCGTACTTTGCAGAAATTGCGGACGGTTTGAGAAACGGTAGGCCTATCCAGCGTTCGAAAGCTGAGCTAACACGGAGTAGAAGTTGAAACAACCGAGCTCCACGGCTAAATAGCGAACGCTCCCAGTTGAGCCCAGTAGCTAATGTCCGGAACATCTCAGCGCATTAAGCGAGTTAGAGTCGATTAACGCCGACATATTTAACACCGACGCGCCAACCCTTTTAAGGTTGGCAGTGACGCGTCAGGAAACGTTGTTCTGCGGAATTACCAGCTCCCAGAGGAAGCCTTTCCAGACGCTTTAGGTGATGTAGAGCTCCAAAGGGTCTTTTCCTACGCGTCTGGGATGGGACTGCATGTAAAATGAGCCCAAAAAGGCCCCCAGATGACGTATTGGTGGCATTGGACCAACACGGATAGAGACGTCGTGGCATCGATCACCCTGTGGTGTACGCTTCCGGGCTAAAACTGTGCTTGATTGTAGTTTGATGTCTGGAAAGACGATGTATATGAACATTGGCCTGTCGGACGGAGTCGAATACCGCATGAGGGCCATTATAGAGAGATTGAGTGCGGATTGGGGAACCGAGAGATGTATCCTGACCGGTATCGACGACGACAAGAGTTTCAGTTTGGCATGGTGACAACCCGTGTTTCTGAGCTCCACAGATGATAAGGAAACCAATGGCTCACATCCCAACTAGGAAATCTCGCATTGGTGAGCATCAATTGACGTGTTTCCTATTCCAGGCAACACGTACACAACTTGTACACAACTTGTACACACTCCACGTCCCGCTTTGGGAAGTAAAGTTCGTCCAGTGTCAACAAGAGATGCAGATCGCACAAGCCCATAAACAAACGATACAATGTGTTCCATAGCTCACGCCCCGAATTCCCAATTAAACTCCCAACACAGTATGTACCATGTACAGAGTAACCACGCTGTTGAGCATTGCAATTCCGTCTCAGATACGCGTTTGTCGCTCCCTCAAGAGCCCTCCCCCTTACTTCCTGCCCAGTTTGCATCTCTGTACGTTTTTTTCCGTGCTTCCAAGGGCCTTCTCTTCATCTCAGCTCGCCTCCCCTGTGGGAATTGCGTGTTTCCTGTGTAAAATCCCAAAACACGCTCCCCCTGGGCCCTTTTCCCTCTGCCTAAGTTCTCGAAACACGCTCCCCTAGGCCTTTTCGCTCCTGCCTACGTCCTGCCTACGTCCTGCCTGGGAAAAACAGTCTCTCCGCCTAGCAAGAACCCATTTTAGGGCGAGAAGGAAAAACAAAACGCGCTTTCCCGTGCCTAACGCGTAAATTTTTTTTGGCCCTTCACCTTCTCCCACTGTACAACGGCCTTTTCTTTTTTTTCTCTCTTTTCGGGTTGGTGCCCTAACGCGTCGAAGCAAGTACGGACACTTTTCTTCAACCACTGCGCTCACACCTTTTCCACGTAATAAGGCAAGGGAATAAGCAGTGACAGAGAAAGGAAGGGGAAAAAATCTCCTGCTGCTTCTGCAATCTGAAGGTTCATTCGTCGAGCTTGGTACATTTTTATAAAAGGTTATTCAGTTCCTTTTGTTACCACTTCCCTATACACCATAAGCACACACCGTGGAGTCGAAGGTTGAAGCTAGAAGACATGAGTTGGTCACCACAGTATAACAGATTGGGACCTCCAAAGGCACCTAAGCGCCGGTACCCTAACCCAATCCTTACACAATTGGAGTGTGAGCACCATGAGGTTGCGATTCGGGACTATACACAGGAGATCAACCACCATCTGAGCGACTTGGAGCGCTCGTCAATCGTGTCGATGGAGATGATCGACCTCCAGCCAGAGATCAAGTGGTACATGCGCCCATACCTCCTGGACTTCCTGTTGGAAATCCATCAGACGTTTAAACTGGAGCCGCAGACGTATTTCCTGGCGGTCAATATCGTCGACAAGTACTGCTCGAAGAGGGTTGTCTTCAAAAGACACTACCAATTGGTTGGTTGTACGGCACTCTGGCTAGCTGCCAAGTATGAGGATAAAAAATCACGTGTGCCAACGCTCAAGGAGCTCGTCATAATGTGCCGTGAAGCGTACGACGCTGAGACGTTTGTACAGATGGAACGTCATATTCTAAGCACCCTGGAATGGTCTGTATCACACACTTCGTTGGAAGACTGCCTCCAGCTCATACATAGAGATATGATGGATATCCCAACCAAGCACGAGATTGAAAAGATTGCAAGAATGTTTTGTGAAATCTCGACATACAAGAGATGTCTACTACAGGCACCACCATCACTAATAGCTATAGCTGCTAACCTATTGGCATGTTCGGTCATGGACACGCCCATTGGTGTAGTACATTTTTACCAAGCAGCGGAGAAATACGTCAACGAGTTCGATGACGATGCTACGTTTGACGAAGATCTCGAAAACCAGCTCCCTGCCGTTGTATCTCCATTTCTCTCTGGCTATTCAGAAGATACAATCTACGAAATTTCCAAAATCTCCATGGTGCTGTTATTAGCATTCCAAGAGTGTTCTCAGTCCCTCCTGAACAAATACGTCGATCAAGCACCAACGGTTTCAAGGTTCATAATGCATAAGGCATTTGTAATGGAACAATTCCCATCATTGGAGGAATCCACATTGTTAGGTGCAGATATTCCAGACCATGTGCATCAAAATATTCTATCGTTATTACTTCTTCATCTCATTAGTGCTGATTACGACAACAATGAAGTTCCATTTACAGCTTTCGAACAACCTCCACAGTTCATGGCACCACCCCAAATGCCACAATCATCTCCTTTGACGACACCACCAAGTGCAAGCTCAATGTCCGTCTTCTCTGAAAGGGAATATGGAATGATTCATGACACGCCCATTTCATCACCTGTGGACAGATATGTACAAGCTGGCAAGAGGAAACGTAATTGGTACGTTGATGATTCACCTTTGAATTCAAAGGACAGGGGTGTATTAATGTAAGGGAAATCCGGTCCCTGACTTAATTTAATTTCACGATACAAGAGACTGGCTTTCTTTCTTTGGGGTACTTATTTGAACTGCCAGAGAAAATTGTTTACTATATAGATACCAGGAGTACCAAAGCTCTTTACTACCCATACATAGAAGAAGAAGGTCTTTGGAGATCTATTGAACTAATTCATGCAACGATGTCACGAATATATTACCAGATTGTAGAATCTACTTGTCGTAGCTTGTTAACTCTCCTGTCCTTTCAGTATAATTTATGATCGACGTGTACCGATGAAATTTCAAATCCATCACAGGGGGGACGCCTTCAGGGGGAGGAACGCCATTAAATGCTTTATCGATTCATATATGAAAGTCGCAGTATATTATATTAACATGATAATATTGATCATCAATGATATTTAAAGGACATTTATAGTCAATGTTGGAAATTTTATCTGGCTTGTTTCCAACAAAGTTTTGTTCATATAGATTTTGCAATATAAAAATGTCAACTCCGGCCTCAGAAGATTGAAAAATAATAAATCTGCACCAATCAACCAGGGCTATTAAGCGTAAACGGCCCAACAGAACCGCAAACTTTCTTTAAATAACAATGTTTCACCACACAGCTATGCTGAATATATCAATGGATCGTATTTATAGCTGTTTCTCCGAGAGGAAAGGAGCTCATTTCGTTATAATTTGACTCGTCGTTGAAACGTTCATGCACGCTCATGTGCCTTTGAGATGTCCGGATGATTTGTGACACAATAGTACACTGCACTGGAGCTAACTAATAACTAGGGGACTACACCAGTATTACAAGCCACGATTAGCTGCATTAATTAAATTAAAATAGATCATTAAATAAGGGAAAGAAACAGTCATTAAATGTATACAGAGCTTCTGCTGGTAGTGCTCAATCCTCTTTGTCACTCTGCGGTGTCATTGGTCTTTTTATCAGAGCTGGATCGCTAACCTCTGAGACCTCTGTGTTTGAGCTATCGTTCGAATCTTGTTTCTTTAAGATTGAACGGTCATGTGTATCATAGTAGTCACCTTCAATGACTGTATCTCTAGTTAATACGACGTAAACCAAGACGCAAAGTAGTAAAACTCCATTGAAGGCAGATGTAATCTTTTGGAAAAAGAGTTCACTCTCCAAAGCTGTTAGCCTTGATTGTGCATTTGTCAACAATAGTGAATGTTTTGCATGTTGTCTGTTGAAAACTTCGTCAGTTTTCCGTTGGAATTGCGAATACAACTCCGACAATGCCGAGACTTGGTCATGGATTGACGTGTTAAACGAAGCCATAAGAGTCTCCATCTTCTTTCGATGACGTGTCTCTAAGGATGCAAATGTAGAGGAGATTAACTTCGATTGTTCCTCAATGTACAAGATTGAAAGGGTTGCATTTGTCTCCAACTGTGAAAGACGCTTCATAATGTTTTTATAGATCGACTCCTGTGCTGTGGAGGACTGTGAAGTTACAGGCTCGACGATTGGACATAACGACATTTCACTGGAGTTCGCCTGACGAAAAAATTCATCAAAAGGGATCGAACGCAGAGTGATTGGACAATTGTCATATGAAGTTGCATTTTCGATAGTGTCGTTGATCAAATCGTGTATGATAGACTCCTGAGTATCAGTACAATTGATATTATTGGTTTCAGCACAAACTGATGCCTTGTTTACTGTTTCTTGGGGTGACTGTTGCTGCTGTTGCTGTTGCTGCTGCTGTGATGGTTGTTGCAGCTCTTGATATTGATCTAACGACTCTTGTCCTTGTTGTCCTTGTTGCTGTCCTGGTTGTTGCAATTGTTGCTGTCCTTGTTCTTGTCCTTGCTGCTGCTGTCCTTGTTCTTGGGTCTTCTTTTGTTCTAGAGCTTCCTCTTCCTTATACTCCTGTATCATTGTTCTTCCATGTACCCTGACAACACTAATAGGACAGTAATATTCGTCTCCGTAGTGCTCCAACACTTCCACACGGAAATACTTTGCCCAGATCTTTGGATTTGTAATGTTAAACTCCTGGACGTCTCTAACGTCCCTTGCAGTAAATTCACCTAGTACTGTCCAACCGTTATTAGGCACCGGGAATATTTCAGAGACACTGATACGGATCTTTTTAAATGTTGAGGAAAAGAACTCATAATTTGCAATCACAACAGAATCGACAAGGATGTCCTGACATAGTTCCACAACGACAAATTTGTTCGCAGCTGAACATGGTGTCAACAGATATGAGTCTTTGTTCTCCACTAGAACACTTAACGCATTCTTTGCTTCGGAGTTTGTCTTCACTATAGTCGCTGCACAGTCCAGAGATGCAAAGTTGAATTTCTTTGAGTATGTCTTACCCTCAGATTCACCCAAGCCTTGGGTGTTTGGGAAGAACTGCGCAATGTCAATTTCCATCTCCTCACCTATTGACTCCCCATTACTCGTACCATAGCCATACACCACAGACCTTACTTGGTGTGCATCCCGCTCCTTTGGTTGCGTGTCTGCCCCTTTGGCTTTCTTCCACTCCTCAAATGATAAGAACGTTGACGATGTGTTCTGCGTATCATTGCCCAGGACCGCCTCCATCAACAAGTCAGAATCGTTAAACAGCGTCCCATTCGGTGTTACTGGGATGGGAGAGTCTATAGTCTCTGTATCCAACGAATACACCGGCACAACCTCTTCCTTTGATTCCACCACAAGTGATGACGTTGTCCATGACGATGTCGATGTCGAAGACGTTATCAAGTGCGTAGTGGTTGCAGCCACACTCAGCGGTAGCAAAAGCACGCTCAGCGGTAACCGTATCGACCTTATAGCAACCATGTTGTGCCCTCAGTACGGTGCTGTCTGAACGGTTGGTGAGTATAAAGCAAACAGACTCCAGCACCAATGAGAAAAAGAATTCGACAACTTTCCAAAGGTACCAATGTGTCCCAAAGGGTGAGGCGGACAAACCAATGTTTCGTGATTTATTTACAGCAGGTTTTTTTTTCTCTTCATTTGCGTTTTTGTGGTTTTGTGCGTGTGCGTGCGTTTTGTGGTCACGTGACTCAGGTCAGGTCCCCTGGAACAAAGTGCGAGTGGACCCGCCATAGTTTCAATGGGTGTCATGGATACACCAACCACAACAACGATGCTCTTTCTATGGATAGCCACCTTATCTGTTGGTGTTTGTACTATGGGTATGATAATGAAGCTTAGGTAATTATAAATATATAGGAAACAACGAGGTCAACCTCGCAGAGGTTGAGCGCTCACCAGGTGGTGATGTCCGTGTTCTTCCCACTCGGCGGGAAGGTGGCAGGGCGGTGGTTCCTGTAGCTTCACTGCTTTGCTTTCAGCCTTTTGGCAACAGCGTACTTGATAGACTTGTTGACACCGGCGGTGAACAGGCCTTTAAGCATTTGTGACGTTGAGCTCCTTAGGATGGTCTTCTCGAGCTTCTTTGAGGCGTTCTCAACAGTGAACCCTGGTGGGAGAAGAAACTCCTTCTTGTTGATGACTTCGTCCATAATCGGAGAATAGTACTGTTGGAAGTACTCAAAGTTCTTTTCGACGATGTTATCGATCTTCTTTGGGTTCTCCGCGCCCAGTCTGTAACGCACATCTCCGATGTAACTTAGACTGGTGATGTTCTTGAAGAACTGGAACTCGTCAAAAGTCTCAGACTCGGGTAATTGATGGTATGCTAGCGTTGCAGCGGCTTTCAGGTTCTGCTGGTTCCAGTAACGAACCATCGTGTCATCTCTCAGTATCTTGACAGGTTTTTGCAATCTCCCTGCAAGGTAGAATGAATTCCACTTGGACAAATCGGTAACGAGATTGTCGATGCTCACAACACCGTATTTGACCAATTGGCCTTCAATCTCAACAAATGGGTTGAAATAGACACCTGCACCAACCTCTTGGAATTTGGAGACAACCCCAGAACCAAAGTACCTCAAACACGAGTAGTGGTCTGGGTTGTACTTCATGTTGATAGAATGCCAGTGCTCAGGGTAAGTGACACCAAAGATCAGATCAGTCTGTGTATCTGGGCTCGAATACCCCTGTGAAAACACACCGGACCCATAAGCAAACGCATACCTTATAGGAGCGTCGAACTTCCACAGTATAGAGCGTAAAGAGTCTGTGGAGTTTGACGACAGCTCCAAGTGCTGGTTACGAGCATAGTGTGGAGGGAGCTGTGCGAATCTCTTCGAGTCTCTATAACCCTGTGATAAATATTCAGATTTGCGAATGGACTCGTCCAACACTCTGAGGTCCATATCGTTCTTCTTCTCGCTGTTCACGCTAGCTGAAGATGCCTTTGGCTTCGAGCTCTTCATACCCAGGATGACCGACTTCTCCAAGAGGTCTTTTGAAGATGGCTCTGACGCGCTGGAGAGAAGTCTCTTCGCGATGGGAGCAAATGAACGTGACGATTTAAGCATGTTTAACAAGGAATGGATGTGTGATAACCTGTGGTCGTATGTTATAACAACTACAGAATAATTTAAGGTGGATACCTGGTCACTTATAAACCTCCAAAGTCACAACTTCCCAGCACCAATCCACCAGCCAAAAAAAACATGACAACGTTGCCATAGTTACTAATATCTATTTGTTGGAGGCCTGGAACCGCTCTACCGCGAAAAGGCAAAAAGCGCGGTAGCCTAGTGTGGCAAGCTTCATGCCCGCACTGAGGGCAGAGAGCCAGGCTGAACGGGGGCAGTGGGGCCAGCCTACGGGGGTAGGAAACAAAGCCCTTCCCACCACCACGCTAACGAAGGACTTGGCCAGCTCCCACCGTGTGCCTACCAGGAGGGATTAAATGCAATTTGCCGCCGCTGTTACTGGATGGAATATCCGGCTAGAGGGCAGCACTGGTAGAGGCACATTGAGGAAGAGTGGGGGGGGGGGGCGGCGGGACGTTCTTCCCAGCCTATTTCCTCGCCTCTCTCGCGCCCTCTCAGTGCTGCTTATCTTGAGCACCGGCTACAACCTGTAAGCAGGCGGTGGGGCCTGGACCAGTGGCGAAAAGTGTACCGCGGCAGTGTGGGAAGACAGGGAGCTATCGCGTGTCGGCATGTCTGTTACGCGCCACAGAAGCCAAAGGCTAAAAAAAGCCCATTTGAAACGAGCGCAAAAAGAAACGGGACAAATCTGGTAACCACACGCAGGGCTGGAATTGGGAAATCTTGTGCGACGGCCGGGTAATACCTTCAGCGTGAAGATGAGGGCCCGATGAGCCTTCAGGTTATGGCCCAGTACAACGTGCGGGTGGTGTAGCATCGGACTGTACAGTTGAGACACACAAGGGATAGAAGTTGGATGTCTGCACTCCACCAGGTGAAACAGAACTTGTTGTTCTACAGTCTCTGGACTGATGTGAAGGAGGTACCGTTGAAAGAGGAAACAGTGCTTTCAGGAATACCAAAGAACCATTTACTAGGAGACGATGAGGAAGAGGGCAACCAAGGTGGGGTTCCCGCTCCAATCAAGCCAGAATTCGTACTCCCGATCATGCTGGGCGAACAATTGACACCCTCAAGATTGAGCACGGTATTCGAGCAGTTACACAGTCCGAAGAGGTTGGTCGCTGGAGTAGTTAACGATGACGGTACGGTAGTGTATTACATAGTACATAATGGGATTGCTAAACCAAAAAAGAATTGATGATAATGGCCAGGGGCAGGGATCAGCACCTATATGACAAGATGCTTTATACTGTTGAACAAGTTTGGTGACTCTGTAAATGAAGGCAGGCGTATCTGGACGTGGTCAGTTGCCGGGTTTATTCTCTCCTGCAACAAGTGCTCTAGTTGTGTTGAGATGTGAGGATAGGATTTGTCCAAGAATGTCTTTATGAACTGATCTGGTAGCGCAGCCCTGGTCCACACGTATATATGCGCCAGTATTATCAAATCTCCAGACGTGAGCCTGTTCTCTCCAAACAACCCCAAAGTGTCGCCTTCATGGTTCGCATTCAGCTCCGCCTGTAACTCCAACACACGACCAACGTATTCGTTCAATTGTCTTAGACAGCTCATATTTGTCACGGAGTTCTTCATTAGAAGCTTATCTTCAATCATAGACTCATATTTCATCCTGTGGATTTTAGAAACAGAAGGAACATTCTTCATCATCTCCTCGGTTACCTGGCTCTTATCCTCAACCTTCAACCCGATTCTTTCACAGTTCAACTTAGCTCTGGACCTAGCGACGATTGGCGCGTTGTATTGCATAGGGAAAGGCAGGTACTTGGAGTATAACGATCTAGTATACTGCTCATAGTTCGATTTGTTCAGAAACAGACAGTAATCAGTGATGAGTTGGAATTTGTCCTCCACGTACAGTACCAAGCCTTCGTTGATGGCTCTTTGTTCCTTCAGCAACCCAGTATCCAATGAAAACCCTTGCTGGTCCAGATATCTCAATATGTCCAGCAATCCATCGTACTGGGTACCCTCGCCGTGGCAGATCAACGTTGGCAGCTGGCCAGAGAGTGAAAGATCCGTGTTACAGGACGTCACAACCTCGTACAGCTCCGATGGTACGCATAGCGACATGTACCAGTAGATCGCTATGGACTGAGGCGATAGCAGAGAGATTTCAGAGGGGGTGCCCCATACGTGAAGTTCCATCCTCACGTGGTTCTCAACAGCGAGTGTTCTTTCGAGTGCTTTCACGAGTATTAAATGGTTGTTGTTCCGAGCTGCTTCACAGTGGAAATTTTCAACCGATGAGATCCCGTCTATTGCTGCTACACGGGGAATTGCTACCTAAAATGGCCAATTAAAGAGATCTACACATGTAAACTATGATGAAACTAATACATACAACATGCACAGGGCAAACCAACACGCCAAACAAGCACAGCGGAACGATTCCACCAGCTGAAACTCGCAAACTTGTAAAATGCTCCTTACTAGTGAATGCCCTCGTTCAATCGTGGTGTCCGGGTGTGTGAGCCAACCAATCAGAGCTCAGCGGACGTCAGCTCTGCTGACTTATTCTCCGCTTGTTGATAAGTGGTACATATAAGAAGGAAGAGAGCGTGTTGCTGCTGTTGCTAAGCTCGCTGGTTCTAAGCAAGCACGCTGGGAAGATATGAGATCGGCAACTGTACTGAGAAAGGCCGGTGAACGAGCTTTGAGCAACAGGTGGAGCGCCATCCATAATGCCTTGCCCTTATCGCACTTCCTCACTGATAACTACGGAAGAAAGCACAACTATCTGAGGATATCGATCACGGAGAGGTGCAATCTGCGATGCCTCTATTGTATGCCTGAGGAAGGTGTGCCGTTACAGCCCGACTCCCATATTCTTTCGAGAGATGAGATCAAACAGCTCGCATCGATCTTCGTGTCACAAGGCGTGGACAAGATACGACTCACCGGCGGTGAGCCCACGGTTAGACGTGACATTGTTGAGATTGTCCAGGATCTGAAGTCCTTGGGGGTCAAGGAGCTCGGGATAACGTCGAATGGTATTGCGCTGCACAGGAAGCTGCCGCTGTTGGTTGAGAGTGGCATCACTGCGCTGAACTTGAGTCTTGATACACTTCAGGACGGGAAGTTCATGACCATTACCCGAAGAAATGGGCTGAACCAGGTGCTGAAGTCCCTTGAAAGGGCGTTGGAGCTGGGAATCAAAGTGAAGCTGAACTGTGTTGTGATCCGTGGTGTCAATGAAGATGAAATCCTAGCGTTTGTGAAGTTGGCACAGTGGTGGCCCATAGAGGTGAGATTTATCGAGTACATGCCGTTTGATGGTAACAAATGGGAGCTGAACAAAGTGATATCGTACAAAGAGATGAAAGAGTTAATTCTGCAGAAGCATCCATTAATGGTGCATAGAGACCACAAGTCAGGTGAAACAGCAAAGGTGTTCAAGTCGCCTGACTGGGTGGGTTCTGTTGGGTTCATCACTTCAATGACAGACGACTTTTGCAGCGATTGTAACAGGCTAAGACTCACGTCTGATGGGAACTTGAAAGTGTGTCTATTTGGTAATGAAGAAGTTAGTCTTCGGGATATGATAAGGTCAAACGTTCCAAAGGACGAGATCTTGGAGGTTATTGGGGAGGCTGTGAAGTCCAAGAAGGAAAAGCATGCAGGACTAGACGAGTTAAAGACCATGAAGAATAGACCAATGACACTGATTGGTGGGTGAGTCTCGATATTTGTTTAGACAGTGGTATAGTTTTCACTAACACGAAAGGATCATAGGTAACCAGCGTCCAATGAGACAGTTTGGGGTTAGATTTTACTCTACAAAGAGTCACAAGTTGACCCATTTGAATGAGAAAGGTGAAGCCCGAATGATTGACATTACTGAGAAGCAAGTGACGTCCAGAATGGCAATCGCTGAAGGGTTCATCAGGTTCAGTAACGACTTATCCATAGCCCAGATAGAGGATAATTCAAACAAGAAAGGCGATGTTATTTCACTCACGAGAATTTCGGGCTTATCTGGTGTGAAAAGGACATCAGAGCTGGTGATACTATGCCATCCGTTACCCGTGACAAAGGCTTCCATTTCCATTGACGTTCTCCAAGATATAAACAGCATCAGAGTGGAGTGTCAAGTGAAGTGCGATGGGAAAACAGGTGTTGAAATGGAGGCGTTGACTGGTGTCACGGTAGCGTTGCTGAATGTTTACGACATGTGCAAAGCTGTTGATAAACAAATGGTTATTGAAGGCATAGAAGTTGTTGCAAAGAGAGGAGGCAAGAGTGATTATGGAAGTGCCCTTATAGAGAAGAGCAAGATGTAAAATCACGTATCTGTCACTGGCATTGGTGAGATCTTTTTATAGCGTTCTATAATTCCAAGCCAATGTCTTCAGAGTGTTTGCTGTTGATATTGGCTGTAATCGATGGGATCCAAACATAATGCCATCAACGGCAAGTTGACACCCATGATAGTTGCCGTAGTTGTCTTGGTAAGTTACAAGGATCAAAAAAAATATGGGGAATGAATTAAGTGATGTGTTCAGAGAATGATGGTTATGAAAGCTTTGGACCACCACGTCTGTCGAACTGTGGTAGTTCTGAGTATTTCTTGTTCTTGCTCGAAGGTTTGAACTTACCCAGGATCTTGTGCTGTTGTTTGTAGACCTGTCTTCTAATGGCAGAGATATCACGGTCACCTCTTGTGAGCCAGACAAAGAAGTACATACCCAATGCAGACACGCAAATCACTGAAGGAACAGACAACATCACGTAGTACCAAGTATCATCGCTGATACCTTGATCTTGACGAGCTCTCATCTCCTTTGTGTTTTTACTGACTTTAGTACCTCTGGCAATTTTGAACATTGTTGCGTCTTTCAACAGGTCAAACTCATCATCAGGGACGCTCTTTGGTTGTAAAGACACTGCAATAGGTTGTATCCAGTCGTTCAACAACCATTCCTCTTGGATTTCAAAAGCATAAAACCCATGGAGGTTTTCGATCCAAGGTGTCGAGAAGAACGCACCTTCAACGTCTCTTTTCTTCATGCCCTTCTCCATGAGACTTTCCTTGACGTAGGTGAAGTGTAGACGGACGTACTCCTCGTGTGGCTGGAAGAAGTTCGTGTACCAGGTGATGAAGTAGGTCTTCCCCATCGCCAACTCGGTCTTCTCATAAGGTGTACAGAACGGTTCACTGGATCTATCACGGGCAATGCCTTGCTTTCTGTAGAATTCAGGCGTACATCTCACAAGAGGATTCAGATCAACATAGGTGCCATCCTCAGGGATCCACTCCACCTCGGTGTGGATAGCGCCTGGGTCCATGTTGTGGGCCTTGAGATCGTCGTACCCGTACGTTATTGTTGTTGCGGTTTGGAAGTACGTGGAGTACGTAGGCGACGCGTTCTTCGTTCTACCGTTCTTCAGCTGCGGCGTGATTGTCTTTGGAGAACCGTTCTTGTTCAGCGAGATCCAAGGCTGAGGTAGACCAGTATCCGCTGGTGGTTTAGCAAAGAAGGTAACACCACCGATGATCGTCGGTGTCACGATCTCAACAACGTCGTCGTAGATAGTACGCACCCACGGCTGTGGCTGCTCCACCGACGATGAAGTGGTAGTGGTCTTTGGAAGCCTAACCTTCTGGTATCGCTTCATCAATGGCACGGCCGTCAGGGCCTCATCGGTGCTACTGGCTGCACCACTGGCCGTCACGGCCTCGACACCAACGGTTGGCGTGATGGTTTCAGTGTTGGCAGCACCGTTCACAACACCGTGAGCTACACCGAGCAGCAGCAAACGACTCAACAGCAAACGACTCAACAGCATCTTCTGATTGAGAGCACGGATAGAGAAATAGAGAGAAGGAGAAATCAAAACAAAGAGGAAAGGGAAGAAAACATTGAAAAGAGGACATAAACAGCCGGCACCGTCCAGCTCGGGCGTGCGCCCTTATAAAATTTCCACCGCGGAGATCACGGCTGATCTAAGCACCGAGGGGAGCGATGAGCGCATTTACAGGCGGTGTAGTAGGGCCAGAATTGGCGTATTATTGAGTGGTGTTTGTATGTAGAGCTACTGTCATTGTTGGTGTGAGCCAGTAGACGTCGTCGTTGTTGTTGTCGTCGTTGTCGTTGTCGTCGTCGTCGTCGTCGTCGTCGTCGTCGTCGTCCTCGTCCCTCGAGGTGCTGGTTGAGTCGTCATCAGAGTTCTTTGGAGTGCTTCTAGGCGTGTGTCTCTTTCTCACGGACTGGAGCTCCTCCATCTCCGCCTTGTAGTCGATATCAGGCATATCCGAGTTGTTCTCGTTGATGTCCTTGATGAACTCCAGAGACAGCTCCATGAAGCGTACGAATTTCTCCTCGGTAATCAGCTTCCCAGAGTACCTCAGCTCTTCATAGAGCTCAACGTACTCCCTGCACGCCCTTGTATTAGAGACATCCTTGTTCTCCTCGAGAAAGGCAACAATCTCTCTGAACGACAAGTTCTTGGGAACCGCAAGGTTGTTCATGACAGAGGTGTTGTCCCATTTCAGCTTCATGCCGATGGCACGGATGGTATCCTCGTACCTCAACAGCGGTGGCAGCACGTCGGAATCGGGGCTCGACAGGCCAGCGTGCTTAACAGACGATGGGGCAACCAGCGCCCTCTTCCGTATATGCTCGCACTTGTCAAAGTTGGCCTCAATCATCTTGATACACGCATGCGGTAAATCGTCCACGTCCAGCGGAACATACCTCTTGGGGATATCTCCCAGCGAGCTCCGAAGGATAAATATCCTCGTCGTGGTGATGAACGCACTGAACACGCCAAACAGTACAAGAGCACCAACAACGACAAACGTGTTCAACGCATAGTTGGAGGACTGTGAGGCCTTTGAAATGGCATCAATGGGGACAACAGCGCAAAACCCAATGAAAAACAGCATGAAGAAGAAGAACGTGAGCCGGTAGCACCACAGTCGGACCGTGGGGTGTCCTATGACCCTCTGGACGCATTTAAACGGAAGACTCATGCCCAAATGAGCCTCCTCCACAGGGTTTCAATGGCGATGAGGAAGAAGACAAAAGAAACTTATGGCTCAGTGGAGATATGTAAACAGTGTGTGCCCGTACCGTATATAATTTCTATATATGATGAGCTGAGTTTTCACTTACTGTATTAGGAAGTCAAGCCACGCGAGAGACGCGTATAACGAGCAAACCGCATACAATACGCGTTTAGTTGAAGAGTTTTCGTTCCTGTTCGCCTCCAGTTCGTGTGTGAAGAGACAGAAGGATCGTTGATGACGTCTGAAGGCTCGAGGTTCTTCTCTGAGGATTCCTCTTTTCTTAAGACAGAACAGGAGGATGGTGCTACGGTGAGAGAGGACAACGATAGGATCGATACACTGCCGTCATCGCCACAGGTTGGTGTGCGATCAACGGGCACGAAGGGTCTGTTTGTCCCTGAGGATGACGACGATGAGGAAGAGTGTGATGATCGTAATGCTGGCGAGTCTGCTGAACCTGGCGAGTCTGCTGAAGCTGAAAAGTCCGCCTATGATGATAGGTTCATTCTCTTTGAATCACAGGTCCAGGCAATAGTGCCGGAGATGAGTCCAGGACTGTTGAAAGAGCTGTATGACAGATATAAAGACCACGAGGATCCAGTGATTAAAGCAGTCAACCACTACTTTGAGGAGGATGCTTTCAAGCCAGAGCCCATGGTTTACATCCCACCACAGCCACAGGCTGTGGAAAGAGATGGAACTCCAGGCTCTGATGAAGATGCTCTATGGGGACCTTCCGGGCTTCCCAGACCAGTCTTGTCTTGCCTCCATTCTTCTCAACGGAGTAGGGAGAAGGCAAGCATGATCGAATCACTGACTCAAAAGCCAATCCCAGAGTCGATCAAATGGAGAAGGTTTATTGGAAGCCTACAAGTTACTGGCTGGGCGACGAGGCCAACAGTGAAGCCCATACCATATGGTACTCGTCTCACGGTGACAAAGAGATTTGCGGATTTGTCCAACTTTACAAAGCGACGGAGGACCAATGGTGCCTCTGGATCCTATGTTAAGCTGATTAAGGATATAGATGATCCTTCAAAACGTCAAGAAGTTGGTAGACTGCCAGAAGATATAGCCTCGATGCTTTACCATTTGGTGGATCATGATGTTTGCGATTTCGATGTGACAATGGTGTTATGCGATGGAAGACTACATACTGGTGATTCCTTCATTGTTCAGCTGGATTGCTTCCTCACTTCAAAGATATTCGAAAAGTACAAGGCGAAGACATCTGAAGATGATATCAAGCTCGTGAGGCACAGAGGATTTGAGAATGGTGCGCAGGTGACACCAGATGAGAAGCTGAAACGGGACCGACAGGTGGCGATGTTCAAACTGTTCAACAGGCTGAACTTCGAGGTTGTTGACCCGGATAAGGCACATGAACCGGAACCGGAACCTGAAGAGGTTGAAGTTATAGATTTAGAGAGCGATGACTTGGATTTACAAGTGGCCAAGACAACACACCCATCTACTCAATCTGAAACAGACGAGATGAATCTGAACCAGCTGAAGGAATTCTACAAGAGAACCCAGACTGAAAAGGTCCTTGAAACACTCCCAGAGACCGAGGTTGGAGATAACTTCAAGCTGCAACTGAGATCGTACCAGAAGCAAGGCCTGACGTGGATGCTGAGAAGCGAACGGGAACTGGAGAGTAATGATGACTCCAGTGAGCTTATGAATCCACTGTGGAAGGCTTTCAAATGGCCCAAGGATAGATCCTGGGTCGTGATGCGTAAAGAAAGCTTGAGACCGAGGTTTGAAGGTCAAGACTCGTTTTATGGTAATCTCTACTCTGGAGAGTTCTCCCTAGAGAAGCCTATATTGAAAAACCAGTGCAAGGGTGGTATCCTTGCGGATGAAATGGGTCTCGGTAAGACCATTTCAACGTTGGCACTGATCCACCATACTCCTAGGGACAAGACGTTTGATCTACAGAGCCCTTCCAGTTCAGCATATGCCTATGCAACAACGTTGATTATTGTTCCAACTTCCCTGTTGTCGCAATGGCAGGATGAATTCTTGAAAGCTAACAATGATAACTCATCAGTGCTGGTGTACTACGGATCAGACACAGGGATCAACTTGAAGGACACGCTATGCGTTCCAGATCCACCTATGGTGGTTTTGACGTCATACGGGACAGTTCAGGCTGAGTGGTCAAAGATGTCAGCTAATGGGGGAATCCTACACGGTTCATTATTCAGTGTTAAATTCTTCAGGATCGTCCTTGATGAAGGCCATAACATAAGGAATAGACTGAACAAGACAACAAAGGCATGCTATGAGCTGAAGAGTACGCGTAAATGGCTGTTGACTGGTACACCAATCATCAACAGATTAGATGATCTCTACTCACTAATCAAGTTTCTGGAGCTGGAACCTTGGGCCAATATATCATATTGGAACACGTTCATCACTGTTCCATTTGCAAAGAAGGACTACAAACAGGCATTGGATGTAGTACAGTCTATCCTGGAACCCATCTTGTTGAGACGAACGAAGAACATGAAAAAGAACGGCAAACCACTAGTGGAACTGCCTGCTAAAGAGGTTGTCATCGAGAAGGTCAAATTTAGTCCGAAGGAGAGAAGACTATATGACTGGTTTCTTACGAGAGCAGAATCCTCCGTTAAAGATGGTATCAAAAGAGGTGATATTCTCAGAAAATACACGATGATTCTTGTCCATATCCTGAGGCTCAGACAAATGTGTTGCCATATGGATTTGCTCACAAGCTCGTCAGAGGAGATGGACGAAGACTTGTCTTCGAAGAACTTGACACCTCTGGACATACCAGCAGAACTGCTTTCTGACTCGGAAGCCTTCCCTCCAAATGAAATGAACATCGCCATCAACCACATCCACAAGACATACCTCAATTTGAACGAATTGGAATGTGCTATATGCCTTGCGGAGCCAATCACACCTTTTGAGGAGATCTGCTTCACCGAATGCGGCCATTCCTTTTGCCTAGGCTGTCTATTGGAGCACTGTAACTATCAACAGCTACGAAACCAAACTCCCCAGTGTCCAAATTGCAAGGCAGAGATCTCATCATCCAGGCTGTTACAACCACAACGGACGATCAAAGTCAACGAGCCTGGCTCCTATTCTTTGCTTCCCTATGCCAACTTAAGGTCGTCCAAGCTGAATGCCCTGTTGTCACACCTGAGAATGGTTAGGGATACTTGTCCCAATGAGAAAGTTGTTGTCTTCTCACAGTTTTCTTCGTTCCTGGACATCATGGAGAGTGTGTTCTCGAAGGAACCAGGATTTGAGGTTTACAAGTTTGATGGTCGTCTAAGCTTCGAGAAGAGGAAGAAAGTGCTGGATAACTTCAAATCAGCCAATGACAAAGTCACAGTTCTTCTGCTGTCTCTGAAGGCCGGTGGTGTTGGACTAAACTTGACTGAGGCCTCTAGAGCATATATGTGTGATCCATGGTGGTCTCCTAGTGTCGAGGACCAGGCCATTGACCGTATACATAGAATTGGCCAGAGTAACAATGTCAAGGTGGTTAGGTTCATAATGGAGGGCAGTATCGAGGAGAAGATGCTAAAGATCCAGGAGAGGAAGAGAACTATTGGAGAGGCTGTCGAAGCCGAAGAAGAAGAGAGGAGAAAGAGAAGAGTGGAAGAGATCCAGATGTTGTTTGAGTCTACATAGTATATACAGGAGGGGCTCTAAAGATATTCATTCAACCAATAGACATTCTTTTTGGAGAAGAGGGGCTTTGGAGAGCTTGTTCTTCCTTGCCCAGTTCTTCAAGCAACCCCTGTCCACGTGTAGCTTGTTATTCTCCACCTTTACGATCTCCATGTATTTCAAAGTCAGGGTTATATCATCAATGCGTATTCCAGTTATTCTTGACAGCGCGTTGAGAGTGATCTCGTCCTCCGCACAGCTACGGCCGTATAGCAGTTCTCTAGCCACGGTACTGCTCCAGTACTTCAGATACCCCATTAGACCAAATGGTGATAGTGGCTTCTCTGGCCCAGAAATGAGTCTTTCCGCTTTCGATAGCTCATAGGAGAATGCAATCAGCAAAGTGCCCAGGTGTCTTCTCTGGTACGGTGGGAACACCAGGATGCACGCCAGGTTGTTTCTATCGGTGGAGAGCAGCTCCTTGGAGAAGAATCCCATCGGCTTGTTGGTGAGGTTGTCGTAGACAACATAGAAGTCAAAGTAGTCCACTGCAAAGAACATCGACTTGTTATCGAGAAACATCTTCGTGAAGAGACACAGGTTCTGCGTGAAGAGCTTGTGCCGGGAGCCTCGTACCCTCCGTATAGTCACGTCAGCAGCCAGGTACCGTATCTGGCCTGGCTGGCGAGCCCTATGGCTACACCTGGCGTGGTGGCCCAGGAACTCATCCTCAACATCGGTGTACTTGAAGCACCAGTCACACACGTACAGCTTCTCCAGCCACGTCTCCTCCTGGTTCACCAGCGACTTGCTCCTCGACTGCTTCTCCCCATTCAGGTACTTAAACCCCAGGGTCTTGTGATCCCGTGCAAAGTACACAGCGGTGCCATACCAGGTGCCCATCTCATGGTTACCGAGCCGTACTTTGCTGATGTTCGGGCCCTTGAGAAGACCATACGTCCCGTCTTCAACCTCCAACTTGTGATGCATTGTGTACCAAAACACGCTACGAGCTCCTTCTACGAGCTCCTTTCCTTCCACGTCGCTCTCGTCAGCCTCTCCTCTGGCAGCTTACCCTCCAGTGGATCTCTGTGTGTGTGCGTGTGTGTGTGTGTGTGTGTTCTCAGCCTGTTTTGTAGTGCGAGAAGGCCCCTTCCGAGGGCGGCATCAACAAACAAAGGGCCACAAAAAAAATTTCACCTCATCGCGTAAACAAAGCACACAGAGCTCGCAAGGGAGAAGCTGGGGACAACAAGCGACAGAAGTAGACGATGGGGAAGTACAGGCCAAGGTTCAACGACAAGGCTCGAGCCGGTATGCGTGCGAAGCAGGAGAAGCTGAAAAAGGCGAGACAGAAGCAGTTCACGAGGCATCTGGATGACGGTACAGAGAATCATGCTGGCGATGGTGATGATGGTGGTAGAGGTGCTGATGAGGAGGCGGCTTTTGACCCCAACGCTGAGATGCTACAGCCGATGACGAAGCAGGAGAAGGAGGACCGTAAGAGAAAGTTGCAGGAGGAGCTGAGGCCTGCGAGTGAGTCCAAGATGTCCAAGCAGAAGCGGAAGAGGCTGGATAAGTATATTGAGCATCAGCTCAAGAGAGAAGAGAAGCAGGTGCTGATTGATAAGCTACAAGAGTCCAAATTCGATACGTCGCTGTTGGAGAGCTCTAAGCTACTGGGTACCGGCAAGAAGACTAAGAAGGAGGAGTTTGCAGAGGCGCTGTCACTGGAAAGACAAGGTCGAGGTGATGAGACGACAAGGAAGATTCTCTATGAGGAGCGTAACGTCCGTGACTGGGATGAAGATATGAAGGACCAGGAGAGTGATGCTGGTGGAGAAGAAGATGGTGAGGAGGACTTTGATGAGGATAAGTTTGGTTCCTTCGGTGGTGAACAGAAGTCCTCGTTTGTTGACATGAGACCAAAGACCGGCGGCTTTGGTAGTGGGTTCAACTTCAAGAATAAGGAGAAGGTTAAGAAAACGTCTAAGAAGAAGTATACGTGGAGAGCCAAAGTGGAAAACGAAGAGCTGAAGAAGTTGAAGGATAAGCGTAAGAGTGAGATTGAGGATGAGAGAGACTTTGAGTCGTCTGAAGGAGACGATGAGCCGTCTGAGGAAGAAGCTGAACATCCAGAAGATTCGAAAGCTGTCAAGGATGATGAGGAGGACGATGAGGAGGACGAGGAGAATGATGAGGAGGATGAGAATGATGAGGATGATGAGGATGATGAGGACCAAGAAGACGAAGAATCCAAGAGGAAAAAATTCTCGCACAGTGCAAGAGCAGAGGACTTCAAGGAGTGGGCAGATGAACAACTGAGAAAGCTAGAAGGGAGACTCGCACCACAAGCAACCTTGCCAAATCACGATTACAAAACCTACAAGAGAATAGATCGCCCAGAAGACTTGGAAGATGACCTCAAGGAGGATTATATCCCGGTCGACGAGAATAGTACACGTAAAGCATTCTTCGTCACCGTTAATAGACCAGATGATATCCAGCAAAGCCGTTTGAACTTGCCAGTTTACGGTGAGGAGCACAAGATCATGGAAGCCATTCATCATAACGATATTGTCATCATTTGCGGTGAAACCGGTTCTGGTAAGACAACCCAGGTTCCTCAGTTCCTATACGAAGCAGGATTCGGCTCCATGAACTCGCCTGAGAACCCTGGGATGATTGGTATCACGCAACCAAGAAGGGTTGCTGCTGTATCCATGGCAAATCGTGTTGCTGCCGAATTAGGCGACCACGGTGATAGTGTTGGATATCAGATCAGATTCGACTCTACGACTAAACCAGAGACAAGAATGAAGTTCATGACAGATGGTGTGTTGCTGCGTGAAATGATGACTGATTTCATCCTGGAGAAATACTCTTCAATTATCATTGATGAAGCACACGAACGTAACATTAACACAGATATTCTCATTGGTATGCTGAGCCGTGTTGTTCGTCTTCGTCATAAACTCAATGCTACGGACCCTGTGAAATATAAGAAGCTAAAGCTCATTATCATGTCTGCCACTCTTCGAGTTTCTGATTTCAGTGAGAATAAGGCACTGTTTGAAACTCCTCCTCCAATCTTGGAAGTCCAAGCAAGACAATACCCGGTGTCCATCCATTTCAATAAGAAAACCGCACACAACTACATTGACGAGGCGTTCAGAAAGACCTGTAAGATCCATCAAAGATTACCACCTGGTGCAATTCTGATCTTCATGACCGGTCAAAATGAAATTACAGGCTTGGTGAAGAAGTTGAAACAGGAGTTTCCATTCACTCAGTCGAGATCTAAAAAGTATCATAACGATGAAGACGAGGTTCAGAATCTAAGAATCAACGCCAAACAAGCGGATGCAGAAGTGGAGGATATCGAGTTCAGTGTTAAAGTCGACGACGATGGTGAACTTCTTGACGATGGTGATGTGTCAGATGACGCTGAAGAAGGCTTTGACGAGACTTTGGAGGAAGGCCAAACAGAGAGAGATCCCTTGTACGTCTTGCCTTTGTACTCCTTGCTGCCAACAAAAGAACAGATGAAAGTGTTCCAGGATCCACCAAAGGGAAGTCGTCTGTGTGTTGTGGCTACAAACGTTGCAGAGACCTCTTTGACCATTCCAGGTGTTAGATACGTTGTTGACTGTGGTCGTGCAAAGGAACGTAAATACGATATCAAAACTGGAGTCCAAAGCTTTGAGATTGACTGGGTTAGTAAGGCAAGTGCCAATCAGAGAGCTGGTAGAGCAGGTCGTACAGGTCCCGGCCATTGTTATCGACTGTACTCATCTGCGGTCTATGAGCGTGACTTCCCGCAGTTTTCCATCCCTGAAATTCTTCGTATGCCGATAGAAAGTGTTGTGTTGACAATGAAGAGTATGGGTATCAGTGGAGTGATCAAATTTCCTTTCCCTACACCACCGGAGAGAGATCAGTTAGCCATTGCCGAGAGGTTGTTGCAAGTGCTTGGTGCACTTGATCAAGAGTGCAATATCACGGAGCTTGGGAAAAACATGAGTAATTTCCCAATGAGTCCAAGATTTGCCAAAATGCTCATGGTTGGTAACCAAAGAGGCTGTATGCCGTACGTTGTGGCCATTGTATCCGCACTATCTGTTGGAGATCCCTTCATCAACGAGAATGAACTTGGAATCGAAAATGAAGATGAGGATCAGGGAGATCAAGAGTTGGAATTCAAGAGAAACCTGAGATCCAAATTCCACAGCTCAAGGCAGATCTTTAGTAAACTGGACAAGTACAGTGATGCACTGAAGTTGTTAAGTGCAGTTTGTGCGTATGATTGGATTAAACCTGAAAAGCGTGATGACTTCCTCTCCAACAACTTTCTCAGACCAAAGCTTATGGAAGAGATCAAGAAGCTCAGAAAGCAGGTCACGTATATCGTCAAGTCCCTCACCACAAAGGAGAGCGTAGCAAGCAACGTTACGGAACAGGAATTGAAATTGGACATGCCAAAAGATGACCAGGTAAAGCTGTTGAAACAGGTGATCGCAGCAGGGTTCGTTGACTGTGTTTCGATCCGTGCCGATTTGATCGACAGCGATGTCAAGCTGACCAGCAAGACGGACATTGCAAACATTCCTTACATCCCTGTACTGCCAACCAATGACCAAGAGAACACTTCTCCATATGTCTACATCCATCCAGGTTCCATCCTGTGCACGTCAGGTGAAGTTCCACCGTCGTACATCGTCTACGAAGCCATCACTGCCGGTGCAAACAACAACCCTGATTCCGCAACGCTGCCAAAGCGCAGAATGAGATCGCTCTGTAACATCACAGCCATGGCTCTTGCTAACGTTGCAAAGACCAGTGGTCTCATCACCTACTCGAAGCCCTTGGGCCCACCCTACGCTCCAAAGCTGTTAACCTCTACAAAGCGGGAGTGCTATGTTATTCCAAGATACGGTGCCAACGTCGGCACTGGAGGTGTCGGCTGGGACTTGAAGCCCGTCAAGGTGACCCAGAACAGAATTCAGGGCAAGTGGATCAACGAATAGTTTGTATATCTAATACAGCCTTGTATAGATTAAAGTGTCCCATTTGATGTAGATTTGTATTGCCCAATTAGGACTATTTCCCTATCGGGATGTTTTGCATCAGTTGGTTTTGTGGTTTTGCCTGTCCACCCATCATCAACAAGCAAAAAAAGCGCTGTAAAAATTACGCGAACGAACAAACCAAAACACACAAAGCACACACAACAACATCACGGCGGTTAATCAAAACAGCGAGCAGATCACGAAAGAGAAGAATGACAGCTAACGGGACCTCCAGCGGTAAGTTGCTCTCGCCAGTTTGCCTCTAAGCGCGCTATTCGATCACGAACAAGCGGACTGCTCTTCTTGCAAGCGCCTATGGACTAACAAATTCCAGCAGCTGAATCAACAAAGCTATTCAAAGAGTCTCTGAGTAACGTTGTCTCTGTGTTGAAAGACGCTGATAAGCGCGGTGTGCTGATGTCTCCGATTCCCGAGCACTTTCTGGAGCCAGACCCGCTGTTGATATACAGAACGTATCTGACGCTCAGCAACAAGGACAAGGCCAAAACAACGACGATCTTGAACAAGTTTGAGAAGGGGTTCTACATTAGTGCGTATGGGTTTTATCACGACATCAAGCTGTGCAGCTCGATACTGATCAACACGCTGGAGCTCGGGTCAAGACACTACGTTGATGTTGATAGATTTTACAAGCTGTCCACAGAGCTCTTTCTGAGAGAGTGCTACAGACTGCACATCAACATCAAAGAGATGAGTGAGAAACGCGAATCGATAACCAGCAGTTATGAGGAAGAAAGCCAGTTTGAAGAGATGCTGAACAACGACTTTGATGCCATCTGTACATCGTACACCTTGGGACACGGCGAACTGTATGTGACCACAACGCAAAACAACGTGCCATTATTCACATCTATGAACAGCCGTTCTGCACTCGATGAAAGGGAAGCTATTGTGCCAGACAATGTTAGCTCTTCAAAAGTTATTCCAACAACGTTATCGGCACAGTCGATACCATTGGGAGCCATATCACCCCAGGTGACACGCTTACCGCAGATGCCACAACAGCAGTCGACAGAGATATTGAGCCGGTTTTTACATCCAAACTGGTACTCACTGCCTACAGCCAAATGGCTGGCTTTGAGCGATCTGCAAACATTTGCACCAGTGGTTGATGAACAGACCATTGTTGTCTCTTCGCAGGACAAGGGGAAATTATGGCTTGAGCACATTGGCTATAAACAACTACAAAGATGGAACCAGGAACCTTATAACGCTGCACAGGCATTGAATGGCGAAGACGATGATGATATGAAGGAGGATGTTGATGAGGATGAGAAGGAACCGAACGGAGATACGGCAGTGGTGAAGGATGATGTGAACATGACCCAGGAGATTGAGGTTCCTGGACCTGTAGAGTTAACTAATGAAGATCTATTCAACATTTATGAGTGGAATCCATCAAACACATTGGACGATGATGTCATTGAAGCCTTCAACGAAGGTCAAGAACAGGAGCTGTTATCAATGAAACTGGCAGAGCTGCAATCCTTAAGAAAGGAGAGATTTGAGAAGGCGTTACCACTACCTACACAAAGGGAGACGGGCCTCCATCACGAGTGTTTTAGACTACTCAACGAGATTATGATCAAGGGAGATATAATGCCAGATGTAAGACCGTCCATGCTGTTGCCAACAGAACAGTTCATCTACAATGGTACTCTTCCAGTTCCACAGCAAAACCATCCAAGAAAGAAGTACAAGACGAGAAGATAAGATAAACCTAACAAGGATGGACCAGTATGTACTATAATATCACCAAGAAACACCATTGTCTCGCTTGCGGTAAACAGCTCGCCTACAAACATGAAAGCAGTCATAAAACAAACGTCCCAGTAAAAGCTATAAAACCATCCAAATTGCACCACCAACGGCCAAGAGGAGCACAACGGCAGTGACTATAGCGGCACCTGCCACATCACCGCTATCAATGTTCATATCTGAATATGTCAATTCATTGCGCGTGGTGTTTAAGCCGGCATTAACATCACCAACGGCAACTCCTTCGTTCTCCTGTGTAAGTGGAGCAGGCGATATTGGTGTCAAATGACTCTGGATGGTTTCCAGCGCACTCACCTGTTCACCCAAACCGTAGTAGCCATCCCAGCCATCATACTCCCAGTTCAATCCACAGGTGTGTCCATCTATACCACCAACACACGACTGGGCTGCAGCAGAAGCCGATGTATCCAATAAAGGCATGATGTCGTCGTACAAGTCTGGCACGAGCAAGGCAGTCAATCCCAAACACCGTGCAAAGACACCTTTAAAGAACCTTTGATCGTTGTTACAGTTATCACCATCTTGACACGCTCTCTCATACATGATCCCATCTCTGAAGAACACTTTCGCACCTTCAACCAAATGAGCTGTGACGTCGAGCCAGTATTGCTCCTCTGTAAAGTTGTAAAGATAGGCAGCACCACCAATCATGATTCCAATGTTATAAGTCCACTCGATGTGGACAATGTCGGTACAGTTCTCTGCAATATCGGCACCGTCGTACACACGAGCCATTCCGTTGCTGTCCACTATGAATCCGATGTCTACTAGCCAGTCGTATGCGATTTGTGCTGTCTCGACATACGTATCGTTTCTCGTGAATCTGGCCAGTCTTCCTGCCAAGTTGAATAGACATGCCGTTGAGATGGTATTCTTGTAGTTATAACCAGAATTCCAGGTGAAGATTTGCCACCTTAATCCACCTCCACAGTGCTCCATATCCCATCTTTCCCACATCGTGTTGTAGACCGCTTGTGTCAGTGCAAGCCAATCAGGCCCATCCTGCGGAGCAGTAAAGTTTCTCTCCGCAGCAGCCATCACGGTCAGCCCCCAAAACCCTTGATCATCATTTCCCTCGGTCATGGTCTGATTCTTGGGCATGTAGTCGTTACCCTCACCAGTCTGGTGCATCAGGGCATCGTGGATCAACTGTTCATACGTATCATTCCCGCACAGGTACCACGTATCGATCAAAGCGCCAAAGGCGTGTCCGGCCTGCCACCAGTAGTAAGGGTACACGAACATCCCCACAGCACCACCGTATCGTGTGCCTTCGTAGTAATCCAATACACCATCTTGAATCAGCGCAGCTGCGTCACAGATGGAGTCTCTCGAGCTCAAGTCGAGATCTATGGCTCCTGAGCGTGTGACTAGGAACGCTGTGAGTATCGGTAGCAAAATCATACCACAGTGCTTTTTTATGACTCTCGTTTTGTAATGTTATAGTATCTGTTCTTCTTAGCCCTGTATGAATATCACTTCCTATCTAAATCAGAAGATGACACCAATCACGAGAACTGTTCAAGATGGACTTCTGTGCCTCTCTTTGTCTCTCTCTCTCATATTTTTCAGTATCCATAAATACCCACATCCATGGGCATTCTCCAAGAGTTTTCACCTCCCTTACGGGTAAATACATCATCTTACATAGCAAGAAAGACTTTAGAATACTGTGTGGGTGATGAAAACTTCCAGGAAGTACCATAAAACATTTCTTGGTCACTGGGATTAACGCGTTAGAAATGCTGCGGTTATTTTTTCGTGTTTTGTGTTTACGGTGCGGAATTGCGCAACTACCCGATACGGCCCCATCTGGCGCTGGAGAGTTTCGTAAATCGTTTGTACACAAGCGAAATGACACATGGAGGCTTACTTTTAGTTTCGTGCAGGAAGAGCAGACCACGGGCGGATGAGACTACGATCAGGAAGACTACAACCAGGAAGACCACGACCATAGAAGACCACGACCATAGAAGACCACGGGTAACGGGTGGTTACCGTAAGGGAGCAGGGTTCATCTGCGCAAATGTTGAGCAGCGTAAAGGGAATTCTCTGGGCGCTGGATCTTGTGCGCAATTTCAACAGTGTAAACGGGGAAGACCCGCTTGGTACTTTTTGCCCGCGCACACACAGGGCATTTTTTACAGTGCGTGCAAAGAGAGATGATAAGTTAGAAGGAAGTATACTGGTTTGCCGTGTGAGATTTCTCTAGGGTGATGGCTCGTGATGGGAGAAGAAGCTGCTGGTGATGGATTCAGTGAGTGGGGTCCGTCGATCAACGGCTATAGATTTGTGGGCAAGACGACGGACCAGAAGTACTACAAGCAACGTCATCACTTGGCGTACTCCAAGGACGTCACTGGACAAGACGGGTATAACTGGTCATACTTGGATGATCCGCAATGTGGCAGTGAAGATGAAGGCGGTGTAGATGGCGACAGTGCTGCTGTCAACGACAATGATGATGACATCAACAATAGCAATGCTTATAGTTATAACGATTACTGCTTGGATTGGCAGTCGATAAAGAGCACAGGGTCCAATGTTCTGGTGTTCCCGATACGAAGTGTTGGTGATGCCTTGACTGAACCAAACGTGGAAGCATTCCTGAGAACAGCAAGTGACTATGGGAAGGCTTTAAAGATGGAGAGGATCAGATGGCACCCGGATAAGATGGTTAACGCTTTACGATTGAAAGGTGGCGTCGAAGCCGAGCTTTTGAAGAGTAAGATCACAACAACGTTTCAAATCATTAACAAACTATACGAGAGTAATTCTAAATGAAATGGTGCGTGTTTTCTATTATATTAAGACTATACATCACAAGAATCAACTATTGGCTTCTTCCTCTGTTGTAGCTTGTACAATTCCAGTCAAATTAGCAGTATCATCGTCATTGTTGTTCACACTGGTGTTGTCATTTTCATCTTCGACAGCATCCGCAGTGTCCAATTTTGGCTTCTTGATAATTTTCTCATCGTCAACATCTGTATTAACATCTTCATCTTCTTCTGCCTCCTCGGCTTCCTCCTCCGCCTCTTCTTCCTCCTCTTCCGCTTCTTCTACTACATCTTCCTCTTCCTCAACCTCTTCTTCAGCTTCTTCCTCTTCGGCTTCTTCTTCTTCTTCCTCGACCTCTTCTTCTTCCTCCTCTTCCTCTTCGTCTACTACTTCCTCACCTTCACCTTCGGCTTCACCCTCACCTTCTCCGTCTTCACCTTCACCATTTACAGTTTCACCGTCTTCAGCTTCGTCCTCCTCGTCTTGCCCATACTGTTCTTCATCATCCACGAGATCGGCCTCGGGTTGTTCTGGTGGGAATTCCTCCGTATCTTCGTTGTCCCATACAATGTTGAATCTTGTAACTCTTGGCTTCTCAGCCAATATGTTTCTCACGACGTGCTCGACCTGTACTTTGTTCGGTGGGTTTTCCCTCAACTCTTCAGAGTCATACTCGTTATTCACGTAGTAACCAACCCTAACAAATTCACGATCCGCGTACGCGCAGCTTAGCAAAATCACAGTAACTGACACCAACTCGTTTGAAGGGATCAAGTCGGCACTCGGTGGATCAGCCGTGAATAGGAACTTGTTCACACCAACAGGCACCGGACCAACCAGGATCGAGTCTAACTCCTGGTCGTGCTCCAGAGAACGCGATGATCCAACGTAGGTCAGCTTCCATTCCAGGTCGTCCTTCAAGGGCTCTAGACACTCAAAGGTGATTTCAAACTCATACGGATCCGTGAACTTGGCAGGGTTATTAAGCACATTGATTCCAAGTAACGACACAATTGACATCCCTTTAGCTGAATGATCTGACCTCCTAATGCCAACAATTGGAACGTGTCTTGTTTACTCATTCCATGGTGTTTTGGACAAAACGAGGGAAAACACAGACGCGTCGCCATGAGAAAGCAAAACACCCAGACACCCACTGAAAGCCGGGACAAATGAGATCCGACTACAGACACAGCCCTCGAATCTCGTTAAACGACGGGCGCATCGACATTTTCTGTTGTTTTTCTTTGGCGGCACTGGCCAAAAATGCCATACAAAGGCCGCTAGGAAGAGGATCTTGACGGTACAGCCCAGTTTATCACGATGAAGTTGCCAAAGATCGTCTCATTCGATGCATTCAACACGATATTCACGCCTAGGAAGCCTGTTCTCCAAATATATGCCGAAGTGGCGCAACGTCACGGGCTAAAGGTGCCTCAAGAACACCTTGAAGAGAGGTTCCCCATCGTCTTCAAACAGATGCAAGAGCAGTACCCGAATTACGGAGGACACTCCAAGATGAACTATGTAAACTGGTGGGCAACGTTGATCTCCAATACATATGCTCCACACGATACTCCGAAGGCGTTTGTGGAGGAAGTTGTGGACACCTTCTCGACAGACGATGCGTACGGAGCGTATGCCGATGTTCGTCAGGCACTAGATCAGCTGCACAGATCCGGTGAAGTTGTAATGGTTATCTCTTCCAACGGCGACCCCAGGGTTGTACAGGTTCTGAAGGCATTGGATCTACTCCAGTATTTCCAGAAGGTTTACCTTTCGTATGACCTGGGTGTTTCCAAGCCCTCGATAGATTTCTTCAACCACGTCATCGACGACCTCAGAGGACCGTTCACACCCAGAGAGGAGATGTTGAAAAACGCATGGCATGTTGGAGACGAGCTGACCATTGATCTCAATGCCAGTGTTAATGCAGGGTGGAATGGTATACTTGTAGATAGAGACGGTGCATTCAGAAACCTTGCAGATAAGCAAGGCAACGTGACAGAACAAGAAGCACCAGTGGCACCAACCGACCCAGAAGTGATAAAGTTGGACGATAAACGTACAGTGATCAGCGATTTCTCCGTGTTGGGTAATGCTCTGGGGCTTTAAACTTTGTACCTTTCTAGAATTCCAGGTGAGTTTCTTCTGTTACATATTCGCCAACGGTGAGCTTATTTAGCACTACATCCTCAGGATGCGCTCCTTGCTTGTATATACGGAAACGAACAATGCATGTTGATATTTAACCAGCTTGGACTGTGGATCAAATCAATCGTGTTCGCTGGCCATCAGTGTCGTGTCACCGGCACAGGGATCTCTAAAGGCAATGAAGGCTTCCCAACACTTGAAGCTGATACACTGTGAGAAAGAAGACGGACCATTTGGTCGACGTCCAATGACCTCATATAAGTGGATTGATTCAATATCGACCATACTCCACAGTTCAATGTATGCAATTAACTTAGTTCTAAGGACCCGCCTGGCCCCTAAATACCGGCCATAGTCCACTCAGTCATCAGCTTTGATGACCAGGTTTTATCTAACTTCCGGTTTCCAACCAATTGTGGGCTGGATCAGAATTTGGCTGTTGGTAATTTCACCTGCTCCGACTAAATCCAAAGCTAAGGTGAGGCGGACTTTTCGATCTACGTGTCGCATCCTTTCGCAGGTTCAAAGTTTTAGTTTCATGTTGAAATTAACACACGCGAAAGATGATGTGATCTCACGCAAGGACGGGCGCACACTGAGCAGGGCAGCGTCATGAGCTCCATGGCCCCATGCTCAGGGCAACGGTTCCTCTGTGGTTTAGAGGAGAGGGAGAGAGCATGGTCTTAGGAAAGGTGGTGAAGTCCCCGATATCGCCTAGGCTGGAATAGAGGACAGCAGCGCGCCCTTCCTCTGAAACAGGTCTGCATGTTGTGTGGTAGCTTGTGGAGGTTTGTTATGGCTAACTTGAGATTGGGAGACTGTAGGTCCCATGGCCAAGAGTCTTTGATACCTCTCCTCACGCTGCAAGATCATCCCAGAGCGTAATGGTAATCCTCAATCTCTAAATTGCTTTCATTCAGTGTGTACGATTCCTCTGAGATCTATCGAGATCCAGTTCGTATATTACAATGAAATATTTGTTAGAAAGGTGGCCGTCGTTTATAATTAAACGACTTCACCTAAAGCTCATGCAGAAAGATAAAACAGCTCTCACAAACATTTCTAAGCCTGCCGAAGACACCGAGGCCGTACTTTGTGATCCAGAGACTAAGACCCATGGCAAATCAGAACCTGCGACCAATTTAGGCGGCCCTTAATAATTCGCATGTACCGCGGAAGTTATGGCCTGGATGATGGAAAACTTGAAATTTTTGACACCAAAATATTCTAAGGGTGCTCGTGATTAGCGGTCCATGACCAGCCTGAGATTATGGTCTCCGTAAGTTAGATCGTGGCACTTGACCATAGGAAACAAGGTGTGTGATCACATTGGTCTAATTGGTCTCATTAGACCACAGAATTTACAGAGCTCCTCCTTTGAAATTTGTGCCCAAACCTTCTTTTAACGATAACAAGATGGAAACTGTGCAGAGGCTTCAACTTTGAACAGGCACTCCTTTCAAAACATGCACAGCAGACGCACGTATTTTAACGGTGACTGAGAAATCTGCAGAAACCTAATGAACTTTAAATGTAAACCTGAAAGGGTGGAGGCCGGTACGTGTCGTGTTCTTCATGGTAGTTTCATTTACTAAGATTTGTATGTATGGCTATGGTATAATTACAAAGGAGATTTCGTCACCGAGGCGTTATGATTAGGACAAGACACCCAAGCCCTAATTAAACCATTGAGGTTTCACCTCCCCCCCCCCAACAAGGGACTTTCTTCTTTTGCATCACCTTTTGTTCCTTGATATTTAAATATTCCCCTTTGGAACTCCATTCCCTCTTCTTCAATTTCAACAGTGAAAGAGCTCACATACACTAGATCTCTTAGATCTTACCTTCAACAGTCAATTCCTTCATACCCTACTGCCTATCACCGAGAGAAATTGACCACTCCTTTACATTGAACACAATGATTTCTCTTCTGGCACTTCTTCCTTTTCTTCAATTCACTGTGTGTATTCCTGTTCAGGATGCCACACAATACTCTCTTTGCAGTAATGCAAAGGTCATTGCGTCAGATGCCATGAACTACCGTTCAAGTGATGGTACCTTTGAGTCAGCTTACTGGTGGCAGGCTGGTGAGGCCTACAACTCCCTTTTGAACTACCAGCACATCTGTGGGGACACACAATTCGAAGACGACATATACAACGGCATGATGGCCCAGGTCGGGTCTGATTTCAACTTCCAACCAGAGGAACACGTTTGGGAGATTGGTAATGACGACATTGGTACATGGGCTTTGGCTGCTATGCAAGCAGCAGAATCTGGGTTCAAACAGCCAAACGATTCCACCACTTGGGCAGACGTTGCCCGCAATTCCTTCGATCTCTTGTACAGCCGCTGGGACAGCTCTACTTGTGGAGGTGGTATCAGATGGCAGTTCGATTCTTCGAAAAGTGGGTGGTCATACAAGGCCACCATTGCAAACGGTAACTTGTTCCAACTGGGTGCAAGATTGGCCAGATATACCGGTGACAGCTCCTACATTACAAAAGCGAAGACTGTTTATAACTGGATCGGCTCTGCAAATTTGTTTTCCGAATTGCAGTACGGAACAGAAGTCTACGATGGCTTCAACGTTGAGGACTGTTCTGATATCACAAAGGTTCTTTGGACTTACAATTATGGTATTCTTCTCAGCGGCTGTGCGTACATGAACCAAGTTACTGGTGACTCAGAATGGCAAGACCGTGTCTCAAACATCATTCTTGGTTCGCAGGCTCTGTACAACAACACCATTCTGAACGAAAGGGCGTGTGAGGTTTATAGTACGTGTAACCAGGACCAGAGAATCTTTAAAGGTATTTACTTGCGCTCCCTAGGTCAGGCATCCAGACTGTTGAGCAGTCTGAGACAGACAATCATCGACCTGGTGAGTCCAAGCATCAATGGCGCCGTCCACGCTTGTACTGGAGGTGCCAGCGGCCACGAATGTGGTATGAAATGGACCATTAACGGATTCGATGGATCTTACGGTATGCAGGAGCAGATCAGTGCACTTGAGGTTATGCTCACAACCATTGCACATCTGAGTAGCGCTATGGACACCGCAGACTAAACAACTGTGAACCCATAATCGGAATACAACCTCGGCTCCGTACTCTTTGACGAACCACAGGAACACTCACTTTATCATGATCATAAGCAACACCCCCACCATTAATGCTGTGTACTTTCTAACTATGTAATCTTATGCCCCATATCTATGAGTCTTCTCTGTAGTCATTTTGAACAGTACTCAACGGTACACGCCCATCCTGCAAGTTCGACACAGCACAGCGTTTATAATACCGTTGGAGATGTCTCTCCGTGGATTTTAGTGGGGGGACAACTTGCCTAATCGGGCTATGTTTTCCCCCCGACACTTTGCTCCCGTCAAGATTGTCATTTTTACAGTTCCAATGCCGGCAGAGTTCAATTCAAGCACCATTTCGGGGACTACACGAGAGCTAATGACAGTGCTACACTACTACTACTCAATTGCAAACAGTATCGGCAGCTGAAGCCCGTGGTTACCATCTACTGCTTGTCTGTTTTCACCAGAATAAGCACTGGTTCATTGTCTAAATAGAACCATTTTTTGTTCCGCGCGCGCTTTCTCCGGATACCTATAATCTGGCCCTTATCAACAGAAAAACTGATAAGCTCCGAGCAGCTTTTTAAAGCCCAAGTGTCTTTCCGTTCGGTTTAACAAGGTGAAGGGATGGAAAGAGGGTAAAAAGAAAAGCTTAAAAGGAAAATCCACGTACGAATTTCACTCTGCCTCCTCTGGACGAGCAAGGGAGGAAAAGGTCTAAAAGGGAAGCATTATCCAGGTACGTTTGAGCGTCCAGCCTGCCATTGAGTGTTGTCTTCTTGTTTTTGTGTGTGTGTGTTTTTTCTTGCTTCTTCTTCTTCTTATCGTTCTTCTCTCATTATGGCAGAAGTTTCGATGAAGCCTCATGAATCAGTGCCCGACAACTCCTCACAGCAGAGCACGATACCAAAGAAGAACCACAAGTCCAGGAACGGTTGTCTCACCTGTAAGAAGAAGAGGCTCAAATGTGACGAGACCAAACCACAATGTCTGAACTGTCAAAAGCGTGGTGTGGAGTGCGGTGGGTATTCAACAACGTTCAAGTGGAAGAGCTTTGAGGAGACCAGTGCGTCACAGAGAGTAAGAAAGGTGTCGACTGGCTCTTCCATGGGTTCAGCGTCTGCTCTACAACCAGCACAGAAGATAAAGAGGTCGATGTCGGTTCCTGATAAGGTATTTGACGAGGCATTGCAACAGGCATCGCTGAGTATTGCAGGCAAGTCGCCAGATGAGCTCGCATTGCAAAACGAGCTAATGAAATTGGGTAAGAACCCGCATTCTAAGTTACCTCAGTTAGCTGAAGAACAGGCATATATCACTTCGCCAGCTGCGCCGTCTGCTTCAGTCGAGTTTACCACGAGCTCTTTGAGACATCAGCAACAGAAGGGTGTACAGCAGCAAGGGCGGCCTCATCCCTCTTCTCCAGCACCAGCAGCACCTGTAACAACTGCAGAACTACAGCAACAACACACTCCATTACACCCACAACAGCATCAACATTCACTTCAACTGCAGCAGAGTCAGCCCCAGTTGAAGAAGAGAAGAGTATCTTCAATCATCGCACCATCTCCTCCAAATATGGTGCCATCCCCTGGCCCAATACAGGACATTCCTTCCCCTTCATTATCAACAATAGTACGTTCTCTGACTGATTTTGACCAGCCACTGCCCGCAAACATCCCATCTCCAAATATGGAGAGCTTCTATCCAAAGTTGTACGAATTGGATTCGGATGCAGTAGAAGAGGGTCCATCGTCCTCTCATAACGTCAGCGGTATGAAGAGGTCGTTATCTGTGGACTCTGCACTTGCACAGACAACAATTCCTGAATACCGTCGTGAGTTAATATCTTACTCTCAAGCACTATCACCAAAATTGCCAACGATTCACTTACCGCAATTTGACATCTCCAACCTACACTTATCAAACACAGACTTTGATCGGGTGTTCCAAGCGTTTGACAAGTATACATGTGCAATAATGTCCATTAGAGATGGTCCAACAGAAAACCCGTGGAGAACCCTTATGTGGCCTCTTGCCATGCAAAACAGTGTTTTGTTTAAGTCGCTGGCGGCGATGGCACTATTCCATATTGCTAGAGGTGACACAGCGTTGAGGAATAGTGGAATCACATACATGAGACAATCTATGAGTGAGTTGGCTGAAGGGTTGGTCAACAACTCCATCCCAAACGACGTTGCATTGGCAACGTGTCTCACTCTGGCCATCACTGACTCTTGGGATAAGCATACCACTGCGGGTATTGCCCATTTGAAGGGAGCAAAGAGCATCATCAACAAGCTGGACAAGGAGGCAATTCAAAAGAATTCAAAGCTTTACAAATTTTTGATAAATTCGTTCCTGTACTACGATGTGCTCTCAAGAATGTCATCTTCCCAGCTTCTTGACTCTGACTACGATGAGAATGGTAAGCTCATTAAGAATCTCAGTCTGTTGAAGTGTATTTCAGCGAGGGAATTGTCGCCTGGAGCTGACGATGATCCTAAGTTTAACCCGATGTCTCCTCTGTTTGACGAATCTGTATTGAACGGTTACGCCATGGATAAGGACTGCATCATTGACCCTCTGCTCGGGTGTGCTCGTGGCTTATTCTTCATCATTGGACGTGTTGCATCTTTTATCGCTAGGGTTAGAAACATGAAAAAGCTCTCGTTATCAACTGTGTCGAAAGCCGTAGCTTTGAAGCAAGAGATTGAATCATGGAGACCCGATGCTAACATTAGACAATGCATGTCTTTAGAAGACCCGCTTTGTGACATAAGCTCGTGTATTGCCACTGCTGAGGCCTATAGATTTTCCACGCTGCTCTACTTGGAACAGGCTGTGCCAGAGATCTCCTCGCAATCGTCCGCTGACTTGGGAGAAAAGGTGTTGATGTTACTGGCTTCCATCCCAACAACATCGAAAACCTGTCTATTGCACATGTTCCCATTACTAGTGGCATCTTGTGAGATAACCGACCCTGATGATAGGGCATGGATTGATGAAAGGTGGAAAGTTCTCTCTCAGAGGATGTGGCTTGGTACTGTAGATAAGGCCGTTGAGGTTGTTCATGAAGTTTGGAGAAGAAAGGACGCAGCAGCAAGAGCGTCTAATGCAAGCACAAGTTCCAAGAGCTCAAACGCGCTGTCAACATCTGCCGATTGGGACTTGTTCCAAGGCCGAATTGACGTTCTAAACGGCTCAAAGAAGAGAGAGACTGAAGGGATCAATTCTCCAACGCATTGGAGTTCTGTGATGAAAGACTGGAATTGGGAGGTGTTATTTGCATAGAAGGAGTAAAAGATTAGAAGAAACGATAGAAAACATTAATAAAATGACTTTCACGAATCACTGGGGGTGGCTGTAGCCACTCAGCTTGGTTAATGTGAGAATAACAAGCAAATAGTGCTAAAACAGCATCAAAACAGCATCAAAATGATTTGGAAATGGCATCCAGAGTGCATATCATGAACTCCGTATTCCGAGGGGTAAACAAGGTCGGATATTACCCCATTCCGCAAAACACCGAAAGAGGAAATTGCAGCCTCACCAGGACGAAAATTACAGCACAAAAAAACGCTGTCGAAAATTTGCCCCGTTCAAAACATCAACAACAGCACAAACTCACTATACAAAAACGACCACTGGTTCGTAACCAACGGTTCAATCTTACCAGGTGATTATTGAAGCTTGCCATTGCTTCGACCCTTCCGTCTTTGTCGTTTCTGTCTCTCTTTCTCTTCTCTTTTAATTATATTATCTTGAAACAACCCATGTCCTCTTCTGTAGCATCTCGCCGACCAAAGCGACTCGCAACGGACGTAATAGGCCAGTTGGAGGACCAGTTGAAGGTGAACGATAGGGACATTGGCTCGTGGTTGACGCTTATTCAACATGTGATTGCAAAGGATAAGACTGAACAGGTGCGTGCTATCTACGAGCAGTGTCTGAAGATATTCCCGTTTCTCGAGAGAATCTGGATAGGATACATTCAGTACGAGTTGAACAGAGGCGAGTTTGATAAAGTTGAGGAACTGTTCAAGAGATGCCTATTCCAGTCGACTGGTGTGGCGCTATGGCAGTGCTATGTTGGTTACATTAGAAGAAAGAACAATTTGATTACCGGTGGTGAGGAGGCTAGACGAGTCATCTTCCAGGCTTATGACCTTGCTGTGTCCAAGGTTGGCCAGGACCCGCTCAGTGGATCCCTGTGGGAAGAGTACATCCAGTTCATCGACGACTGGAAGCCAGGGTCATCCTGGGATGAGCAGCCAAAGTTCGATTTGAAGAGAAAAGTTCTGAAAAGAGCTCTCACCATACCGCTTGGAAATCTGGAGAAGCTGTGGACCATCTATACAACGTTTGAAAACGATTTAAACGTCACCACGGCTAGAAAATTCATCGCAGACATCTCAGGTGCCTACATGAACGCAAGATCTCTCTACAAGGAGTCCTCAAAGTTCCTAGACACCATTGATAGGTCTGATGATATAATTCCTGAGGGTGTTTATTCACCACAGCAGTTGAAGGCATGGAAAGGTTGGATATCTTGGGAGAAGTTGAACAGGCTGGAGCTGGATAACACACAGTTGCTGGAGCGTATCGACTACATCTACCAGCAAGCCATTCAAAAGTTGATCTTCCATCCAGAGATCTGGTTTGATATGGCTGATTATTACAAGCAGAATCCTCAGTACTTTTCAAGTACCAAATTACAGGACTTGTTGAGGGTGAGTCTGCTCGTCAACCCAGGGGCATTCAGTCTGAACTTCAAGTTGATTGATCTGTACGAATTGGATGACAACAGTGCGCAATTGACTAAGACCTTTGACAGTCTCCTAGAGTTCTTGAACCACAACTACTCGCAACTGCTCGAACAGGAGGAAGACTTGAAGGCCATTGCCTTGGAAGACTATATCAACCTCAAACAGTCGCAAGACGAGGATGGTGATGGCCCTGACGCTAAGCCAATATCTGAGGAGGAAAAAGAGAGCATCTATAAAGCAAACCCGGGAATCAAAGCGATTCGACTACAAATGCAGAAATTGTCAAAGACTGTATCTTTGACGTATTGTACCTATATGCACACCTTGAAACGTATGCGTGGTATTGAAGCTGCACGTCCAATATTCAAGGCTAGTCGTGCCTCTAAGGCTAAGACCCACCATATATTTACGGAGGCTGCTCTGATGGAGTACCGTCATGAGCCAACGAAGAAAATTGCATTAAAGGTGTTTGAGCTAGGGCTTAGACCTTCTAATTTCCCGAACGATGGTGAATTGATTTACAAATATTTACAGTTTCTCATGAGAACCCAGGATGATATCAACGTTCGTACGGTTTTCGAAACTACGTTGAAGAAGCCAATCGAACAGGAGTGGATGCAGAAATTGTTTAAGCTGATGGTTAGATTTGAATCCAGCACTGGTAGCTTGGAGAGCGTGGTTAGGTTGGAAGAGAAGTACCGTGAGCTATTTCCAGAGGAGGATGCAATCGGTCTATTTGCGGATCGTTATTCATTCAATGAATCAGCTATTTTCGACCCAGAGGTTGATTTGATCCGTTACAACGATCTGAAGCTGAGAAATCTCACAGGAAGTGAAGGTAAGAGATCGTTTGCACAGGTTGAAGAGGAGCGTGAAGGGCTCAATAACGCTGAAAATAAGGAAGACGAGAGCAGAAAGAAACAGCACGTTGAAAGTGAAGACACTGGCAACGATGTCGAACCACAATCTGTGGTGAAACCTGTGTCTCAAGGTGAATTCGTCACGGACGAGATTTACAACCTGTTAAGGGTCTTACCTAACAGTGCCAGTATCGGCGAACCACTGTTTAACAGCTCCAAGCTGATTGCTCTTTTAAAAGGTCTCGAGTAAGGCGACGAGAGGCGTGTGAAGTTAGAGCCTACAAGATGTACACTTTGACATACAGCGACGTACGTACATGTGCCATTGTCGTCTTCTGCCTGTCCTGCTGCTGACACTTGCACTTTCTCGAAATAGCATAAGTCTACATAAATCACATGGTTTTACACTGTTAATTGTATCATTTTAAACCTCCGTGCAGCAAAGGGTTCCAACTGTTGCCCAAAAAGGAGCCCTTTTGTAGCCTCTTGCAGACTTTTGAGCCGAACGTGATACTGCTGTCAAGGCAGAAAAAAGTGTCCGATATGGGCAATTCAAGCCTAAGAGGTAAAGTCCTTCCCACTGGGAAAGGTTTACGAAGCATACAACGGACATTTGACAAGCTCCTTTTCTCGCATGTATTGTCTACCATTCAGTCTGGAAGAAACCAGACGTTCTCCTCGTCATGAGCCAGTGATAGACCATCCACTCACCACCCGTCGTTCACGCAGCTGGAAGGCGTGTGTCTTTACCACTTTGCTGTGATATTCGACCTTCGGACTCGATTTCCGGGTTTATCAGTGAATTATATCAGCTGTGATTTACAGCAACACTTTACAATTATCACATCCTCTTTGGGATGTGAGAACAAGATGGAGCACGAATCCTCAAGATTCAAGTGTTTCTCTACACTGATTTGAAAGGCACTCCTTGAACCATTGTATTCCCGCTTTCTTAGCTCTTAGGAACTGAACCTCTTCTCTAATATTTCTGAATTATATTGTTATTAAGAATCATCTTATTGTCATTATTTATAGTTAAACTGGCACACCCTGAGCTAGGCAACGTACCACACAAAGGTCATTGGTGGTGGAAACATACATTGTGACGTCGATATAACTGGAAACATTAAGCTGAACCCCAAAGACCACGACCTCGACGGTGCACGCAGCATCCTCACCAAGTGTCTTGTTGCATCTCAAGACACACACACACACGAGGAGTGCGTTCATGCTCCTCTAAAGAAATCACTACCCTCTTGCCGTCTCCCCGACTTTCCAAGAGGACACGAAATGGCACATTTTCATCAACTTCACACCAAGAAGTCATTAGTAATCGATGTAGAATTACAAATCAACCTTCCCCGATCCCTTTCTCGAGTTGCTACTCCCCTCCACTTCACGAACAAACTACAGGTCACTTACACGAGTGACTCTTTACAGGAAATATGAGTTTCCTACGTGCTGTTGATCATTGCGTCGTATGATTGCAGAACTCTCGCCTCCTGCCAGGCGCTTCCAATACCACACTCCAGAGAACTGTACAACCAAAGACAGCGAGTATGTCGCCACACATGCGTAGAATATGTGTCGCTCAGAGCTGCCAATCCCGTCATCGGTACTCACACGGTACGCCCTATTGGCCCGGTGCACCCGGTTACGCCATGCGCAAGAGCCAGGGTTTCCTCCCACCTTCCAAGAGAGAGAAAGAGAGAAAGAGAGAGAGGGGAGAGTGGCCAGCTGGCGACACTGTTCTGCAGCTACAGCAACAATCACAGAATCAATTCCAGCCATAAGCATTGGCATCATCCAAACAGAGCTTCATCCTATCAGAGCTTCAGATCCACAACGCCCTCTCCGTCCTCGCCTTTCGTTTCCGTCAACAGTACGGAATCACACCCCAAAAAATTACACCTGCGTGCGCGTGGGGCTATAAAAAATTTGACACAAAACGCAGCGTCAAAAAGTCCGTCCCGCCCGCGCAGCCCTCTCCCGTAGGCGCATGCTTGCAAACATCAACACGCGGGAATTGAGCGTTCAGACTAGGTGTTTTGGTTTAAGCTCGGGGGTGTGATCATGTGTGCTGTGTGATCTGTGATCGGGCACAACGGAATGAGCACCCCCAAAATCAGCAGGTGTGTTAACTCTCCGCTTGGGCTGGAACCGAGTATCCGTGTGGATGTGTCAGAGCGGTCTTTTGTAGCAATGTGTATATAAAGGGACGACAATCTGTATGGCTTGTGTCTGAAGACCGCTGGTATCCCTTGTTCTGTAGAGTACTACAAACAGAAACTCACATCAAACGAGTAAATAATACCGGATAATAACCAATGGCAGGAAACCAAGCTACAGATGTCAACCCAGCAGTCGGCGTTGGTATTGCCTTGACCAACCACGGTTCTTCATGGCTTTGGGCAGTGTTCTCGATCTTCGGCCTGACCGCACTGGTGCACGCTTGGTACACGTTCTATCACCTCCATTTGGGCCGTGATAAGTTCAGAGCTTATTCTCATATTGGCCCTCTCTTCTCCGCTGCAACCTTGGCCTATGCGTACTTCACAATTGCATCCAACTTGGGCTGGACAGGTATCAACGTTGAGTTCCACAACTACCAGGAAGACCAGCAGGTCAGACAGATCTTCTACGCAAGATATGTTGGCTGGTTCCTTGCATGGCCAGGTCTTCTCTACACTTTCGAATTGAACGCACAGTCGCAACACGTTGTGTCCTCATCCGATCTCTTCAGCATATTGGGCCACTTGGCTGTGCAGCTCTGTTCCACAGAGGTGTTTGTTCTTGGACTCTTGATCGGCTCTTTGATCTCTTCCTCCTATAAGTGGGGTTACTGGACATTTGCTGTGTCTGCTCAGCTCTTTGCGTTGTCTTTGCTGCTGTATAGACAGGTTGCTTCTCAAACAAAGGCAACTTCATTGCCAAATTTGATCGTGATGGGATTCTACACGGTCTGCTTCCTGCTTTACCCTGTCTCCTGGGGCCTTTCTGAAGGTGGTAACGTCATCTCTGTGGATTCAGAGTCTGTCTTCTACGGTATTTTGGATCTTATTCTGTTCTGGATCATCCCAGTTGTCGTGCTATACGATTCTAGAAAGAATGGTACTTTCGTCGATGCAAACACTACAACTGGAGACGTTGAGAAGGCATACCACCCTGGTTTAAGAGCCTCCGGGGAGACCGAGGTTCCACAGACCTCTCCATTGGCAAGTGACGGTGTTGCTGTCCAGCCCTCAGAGACAACTGCACAAGCTGCTACCAATACAACTGTAACTCCGCAGTAATCAACTGAATGTATGGCTGGAACATAAAGACTTCACTAATTACCCTTGTGACAAGCTGAAATACATCTTTGATAATCAATCGCTGCTCGCATTACACGCCCAACTCCTTTACGAAGTCTTTAGAGATTGAGAAGTAATGTGCTCTATTATGTTTTTAACGATATGAACTAATCTTTATTAAATGAGAAATGCCCTTATATACGTGTGATTTGTAGTTCTGTCTATATAATCAAAAGTGGATATCAGCACCTAGTAAGAATGAAATGATGAGATAGAAATTGAAGACTGTGATACACAACCAGGTGATTATGCCAAACGATGCAACCCATTTACTGTTCGTATAGTCCACAATTTCAGCCTTTGGAGGTCTAGGATGGTGAGTTCTACCTGTTCTTGTTGCACCATAGTCGTTAGCATCGCTGCTCATCAATGAGCCGACATCACTCTCATCAATCGTCACCTCCACTTGCATAAACTTCTTAACAGACGTGAAGTAGATAAGTGGTGCGGAAACAAAGGGTAGAATCATGGAGAGGCAAACTTGGCTCCCGTTCAAGATGTCTGCAATACCTTTTCTTCCCATAGTTAGCGTGACAAATAGACATGGGACAATAGCGATGAGTCTAGTCAACAGTCTTCTCGCCCATGGACTAACTGACCACTGTATAAAGCCCTCACTGACTATTTGACCTGCCATGGTGCACACAATGCCTGCACTTTGACCACTGAAGAGCATTGCCCACGCAAAGACCAAACCGGCAGCTGGTGAGATATACCTTGTGAGCATTTCATAGATGGTCAACAAGTCCGCATCATCTGCATCTGGTTGGCCATACAGCGTAGCACCTGCAACGATCAAGATGGCTGAGTTAACAAACGTTGCAATTAAGGTGAGCGAGATGATCAGCTCGGCATATGAGTACTTCAGGCAGTACTGAATCGCCTGCAACGTTGGCCTAACAGGATCAACTCTTTGATGGTTGTGCTTGATGTCGTACTCTGTCAACCTCGGCTTGACCAGTGAGGAGCCCAAGTATAACGAATGTGGCATCACTGTGGCACCGAGAATACCCAGCGACAGGTATATTCCATTTTGCTCTGTCAGCTCCTTTGAAGGCAGGAACCCTCTGAACACGTGGAGTTTGTCAGGAACATCAATCTTGAAGAGCTCTATAACAAAGCAGGCACATGTGAGGAATACAAAGACACTCACAAAGATCTCGAATCCCCGAACGTTTCTCATGGAGTTCGATTCTGGTCTATATACAAATAGAATCAACAGAACGTCGAGGACTGTGAGTGCAACGCCATATGTCAAAGGGATGTTGAACAAGATCTCCAGGGCAATCGCAGTTCCCACCACTTCGGCCAGATCAGTCGCTATGATCGCCAGCTCGGCAAAGACATACAGCGTCAGGTTCAGCCAACGAGGCAGATGTTTTCGGCAGTTCTCAGCAAGGTCCAGCCCGGTGACAGACCCAAGCTTGATACACAGGCTTTGAAGAATCACCGCAAAGATATTCGATAACAGCACGGCAAACAACAACTTGTATTCATAGTTGGCACCACCAGACACCGACGTGGAGTAGTTGCCAGGGTCCATGTAAGCAACCGCTACCATGATGCCAGGACCAACGAATTTGGCATACTTGGCCAGTGCTCTCTTGACGTTGTCTATTGGCAAGGCCATGGTGTTCTCTTAGCTCTTAGCAGCACGGCTCCGTGGTCTCCTCCTCGGTGTAGGACGTTGGGAAAGGACGTTGGGAAAGGAGTCGAACAGCAACGGTTTAAACGACGATGCGCAAGATTCCGCCTATCACTGAGAACGGTGCCTGGTGATGTTTATTACCTCATCGACTAACCGGGGAGTGAAGCAAGGCAAATAATGCGTGTTTAATAGCCGAAAACGGTAAGTATCTTTATTGGGAAGGCGCCCGTGCCCGTGTTCCCAATACCGCATGTTTCCTCTTTGGGCAGTTTTCTTTGTTTATTTTTTTGCGCTTCAAATATTTTTCTGTTTGTGAGACTTTCCTCAACTTTCACTGAAATTGTAAACAAACCCATTGGCGGTCCAGCAAAACCTGTTGCTCATTAACCACTAAATGGAGAGGTCAAGAAGATCAAGGCTTAGTGAACTGTATGGAGATCCTGTTGGATACAAAGGCACTCCGGGATCAACAAAGTTCCGCGAGAGAGCCGGCATAGAGGAGTCTTTTGCAAGACAGCGACGTACAAGCAGATCAAGAGATGGTCTTCCGAAGGATGAGGGTGAGAATGCCGGGGTGAACCATCACAAGAGACAGGCGGCACAGGACACGCGTATACCTGCGACGATTCTCGATATCGGGTCGCAGAGGGCGTTTGCGCTGGCGATCTTTGCCATAATCGAGTCTTACAAGCTGTATGATCTCATATTGCTCAAGAACGGTATGCCTCTGTCCAGTGCAATCGGGTTAGGGTTTCTGAATCAACACCTGCACTTCTTGGTGAAGTACTTTATCTACGAGGCGACTTTCCTGTACTTCCTCCCAGAGTTCAGGATCCCCTCGTTGACTTTCTCTAAGATCATTGTCATTTTGCAAATTGCGCTGTTCCTGCTCATAAACCTCTTCCTGGTGAGCGATTTGAGCTTCCCACTCACGTCGGTTATGTTTGCCGCGTGGAAGAAGTTGAACTCTAAGGATCTGACTATATTGGGAAGCTCTGTGGACAGCGCAGTATTTGACGCTTCCAGCCACTTCAAAGGCTCCCATACAATCAAGATACTTCCTGAAAATACCATCCAGCTGAACCCATTCCATGACAGCTTTTGTCTTCCACAAGGTGCTACAGACTACCAACTCAATGTACCTATAAGATTGAACTCAACGTCAGACATTGACTTCCTCCAAGTGAAGTACACGGATTTTGAAACGAATCAACCAATATTGATGAACTATACGAGTAAAGACATCAAAAGGTTTGACACGAGCACCTTCAACGCGTTGTATGAAAGAGATACGCTATATGGACCAATGATCAACTATCTCAATTTGCCGGTGAATAAATTGGGATTGTACGAAGTTGTTCAAGCCCTGGACTCAAAGTTCTTGAGTTTGAGAACGTACTATTCTCCCTTGGTCGTTGTAAACTGTCCAACAGCAGCAATTGACAATTTTGCCGAGCTCTCGCAAGAAAAGTGTAAAGGGGATTCGTACTCAGTGAAGTTTATCGTTGAGGGTGTCCCTCCACTCAAGTTGAAGTACAAGAAATTCATCAATAATAATGTTCAGACGTTTAGTGATCAAAGCCTTCAGCCTGAATTCTTCCAGAGTCCCCTTCTCGGTTACTCAAGTGAAAAGGTTCTTTCTAAGGAGCACCTCTCTGATCTAAAATGGGCAACATCAAGAACTGTTGAGATCGACTTTGACAGTCCAGTTAATGAAATTGGAGACTACAATTTCAAAATCGAAGAGATTACAGACGGCCTTGGTAACTTGGTTAATTTCACAAACACTTTGAACGACGATTCTGAGCTATTCAACCAATACAGTCTCATGCAGAGCTTCTATTCACATGACTTGCCAAGAGTTCATCTTGAGGAAAGAGTTAACAGAAATACAAAGACCAAGAGATCTCTACGTCTTGCAATTGATCACTTCCCAGGTGACTCGGCCCCATTCGAGGCTCAAATCAAATATATCAGTGATGACGAATCAGAAGTGGAACTGTTTACTTATCTGTTCAAGGACGATAGAGATGAATATCCTGTGCAGAAACCAGGGACTTACACATTGGTATCCGTCAAGTCTAAACACTGTCGTTCGATCATTAGTGGTCGCTCGTCAGTTTCAATCCCATTACCTGTTGTACCAAAGTTAACAATTGAATCTCAACCAATTCAAGATTCGTGTGTGGGTCAAGTTGGTCTTGTCTTCGACATGGCATTTGTTGGTACACCACCATTCAAATTACACCAAACCGTTTACAAAATTGAGAATGGTAAGAGAGTAAATACACAGTCAACGACATTGACGTCGCAAGGTACAAGATTCCGCTTCAACTATGAGCCATCCGTTGAAGGAAACTATGAGATCGCTTTCAACAAGCTTGTTGACTCTTTATACTCGGATCCAATCGAATTACAACCGGCACGCGATTATACATTCACCACTTCAATGAGAGTCAAGCCAAGTGCGGAGATCAAACATTATCAGAACCGTGGTGCTCTGTGTCTTGGTTCTAGTGTAAGAATCCCTGTTCAGCTTAAGGGTGAAGCTCCTTTTGTGTTGGAGTATGATGTGATCGAAACACAATCCAACAAGAGAATCCCTTATACAGTTAAGGATATCAAGGGTGACTCATATGAGATTGAAACTCCTGCATTCAAAGTTGGTGGAGAGTACATATTGTCACTCACTTCTGTGAAGGATAACTCTGGTTGTCTTGTTAGTTTGACTGGTGCTGATGCAAAGATTGCAGTGAGACGTGAAGTTCCATCTGTTGGGTTCGGAGTAGGAGAAGATCATAATAAGATTAAAATCAAAAAGGGGGAGACCACGGATGTCCCGTTAAGATTACTTGGTGAAGGACCATTTGATGTCGATTTTGATTTCTACAATTCTGAAGGTCTGTTCGTATCCTCAAAGAAAAAGCATTTCCATAGTGCACACAAGGGCCACCTTACTGTTTCAGAAGCTGGTACATACAAGCTGAAATCAGTAAAGGACTCATCCTGTCGGGGAACTGTCAGTGATACCGACAGCTATGCTGTGGAATACCATCCAATACCATCAGTGTCTATCAGTGAACACTCGGATGTTAAACCCATTAAGTCAAATGTGTTTGAAAAGAACAATGCGTGCCAAATGAATGGTAGCTCTGTTGATTTAGTTCTACATGGCTCTGCGCCATTTGTTGTTGAATACACTGTCCTCAATCCAAGCGGAGCGAGATCCTCAAAGTCATTATCCGTTGCAACCAGATTTGCGTCATTAAGGTTCCCTAACGACAAACCTGGTGAGTACAAGTACTTCATCACAGGTGTTTATGATGCTCTCTATTCAAAGTATGATCTTGATAAGATCCACTATAGCATGGACGAAATCGTTGTGAAGCAGGTTGTATCTCCTTCTCCTCGTGCTGAATTCAAGAACAAGAGAAAGGTTTACCGAACATGCACAACAAATGTTCTGGATAAGGACGTTCTTGAACCTATCCCATTGAATATTGATGGCAACGTTCCAATCACTGTAACTTTTGAGGTTATACATGAGAGTAGTTCCAAGTCAGAATTCATCACTTTGAGTAAGATTACATCTACTTCTGACCTCAAAGACTTGTACCGTGGTCTTAAACTTGGAAACCATATGATTCGTATTGTGAAGGTCATTGATGCTGGTGGGTGTATACAGACTGGGTTCTCCGATAATGGCTACGTCTCTATCTCAATCACAGATACACCAAAGATCAACCAACTTGACTCGAGCATTAACTACTGTGTTGGAGACCACATCGGCTATCAATTGATTGGTACTCCTCCATTTTCGATTGTTTACGGATTCAATGATCTCACATTGAAAGCTACTGAAACATCTTCACAATTCTCCAGATTGGCCGCTGAACCTGGTACCATTTCCATCAAGTCATTGAAAGACTCTGCATCTAACTGTGTTGTGAACTTTACTCTTCCTGAAAACAGGGATAAGGAAGAAAGACTCTCTATTATTGTTCACCCTATCCCATCTGTTGAGGTTTCACAAGGTGACTACACTATTCAGGATATTCATGAGGGTGACCAGGCGGAGATCATATTCTCATTCGAAGGAACTCCTCCATTCTCGTTGACATACGTAAGAACTGAACAAGTTGCATCAAAGAGAGGCAAATCCAGATCACAAGTTGTTGAAACTCATACCGTGAATGACATATATTCGTATGAATACCGTGTTCTCACAAGCTTACAAGGTACATATCAAGCCGTTGAGGTTTCAGATGCCTACTGTGTTGCAAGAAATGACTGATGAGACTGAAAAAGAAAGCAAACATGTATACTAGTAATAGAATTTCAAGATTCGTGTTAATATAATCTATGTATAATGTTTTGTTCAAACCAATCAATCGATTGTTAGGTTGCCTCTCTACTTATCTGTTGTGCCTGAGGTGCTCCTTAACCACACAAATTCGTCTACAATAGCGATTATAATAGAATCACCGTATATTAAAGCCCTATCCTAACCAGTACCCATGATACCCGGACCTAAAAGGCCGATTGCTAGCACTAGTCTTAGAAGAACATAGCAGCAGCGATGGCAATGGCACCAGCGCCAGCACCGACCTTAGCAACACCGTTCTCAGCAGTTTGCACAACGAAGGAAGTGGAGGTTTCCTCCTCAGCAACGGTGGTGGTGGAAGCTGGCTCCTGAGAAGACTCCTCAGAGGAAGACTCTTCCTTACCAGGGGTAAAGTCAGCAGCAGTGGAACCATCAGAAAGAGAAGCTCTGATAGCAACTGGGTTTGGACCCTCAGTGCCGGCCAAGACGTTGTAGTCCTCGTCAAGAGAGAAACCAGCACCGTTGTAGAGCAAGTAGCCGTCAACGATGGAGAAGACAGTGGATGCATCAGAACCAGAGTAAATACCGTCATCTTGGACAACAGCGTAGACACCATCAGCACCCAAGTTCAACTTACCATCGTCGTCGATCTTAGCGTTGATGTAGTTGTTGGTTTGGGTGTCTGCCTGGAGCTTACCAGTCATGATACTGACTGGGGCGTTTTGGTAACTAGCACCAGATCTGATGAGAACCAAACCGAAGGACTCGGAGTCAGCGAAAGCGGTGGCTGCCATAGCCAAGGAAACGAAGATAGAAGAGTATTGCATTTTCTGTAGATTAATTATCCGAACGAATGTGAATTGAAGATACACTTATGGACAACATGAATCGAAAGAAACATGGAACATGGACCCGTTTTTATAGTTGAAATCGGACGACGTGAGAAAAGGGTTTTTTGCCTTGACAAGTCAATAAGAACTCTCAGATCCATGCTATTTCATGCATTGAAGGTTGTATGTTTGGGCTGGCTATCATTTACGTGTAAAAGAAGTGAATCTATGGTGACTTTTCCTCCCTTCCAAGAAGTTTCGAAAGAGGTGTTTTGCTCTGTATGCAGGACCATGCACTACTGTACGAAGAAGGGGAGTCAGGCTGAAATAGGCTTTAGCCTTTAAGTCATCATGCTGCACTTCGTCACGCCTGAAGGGGAAGACGAGCGAGACCAAGATCAATGAATATTCGGACGGTGAGAGCACCTGTAACACTTTCCCAAGCTTCAATGTCTGAGACCCGCTCTGCGTTAAACACTGTAGAGCTACGTATCTAAATTGAGATGCCTTGGTTAAATTTGGAGCCCAGATGACAGCATGACCGGGAGAACCCTTTTTGCCTGAACTGTAATTGTAATACAAGTGGTGGGCTGAAGCTGAAGAACCTATTCACTCCACTATATGGGCGACGATCTACGTAGCCCTTGCTTGCAGTTTTCAGGTTACACGCGTCAGTATCCTCATTTGGATGACTGTGAAGGTCCGAAGGCTGGAAGGTGAAACACACTTTTAAGACGCGATGCGTTTTTCCCTGACGTTCTATATATGTAGTTTGACAAAACAAACGCCACATGGATGGAGAGGTGTGAATCAGAGAGTATATGCCTCGTGGGTGACGGTCATGTTTCAAATTGACTTGTATGAAGGTTTGTTCAATGGTGTGCCATGAATAACTGGACCCGCTGCACAGAAGCTGTCGGGTCTAACTTTAACGTGTGCACGTTTTTTTAAGCCAGCACCAGCTTTTCGGTAGCTTAAGAGAGATCCTTATGACAATTGGTTTACATTATTGGTTAATTGGCGAGAATTCTATTTATGGAATGCGGATCTGTGTTTGCGTAGTTTGTACGATATTGGTGATGATGATCCTACAGACGTCTGTGTCTCAGGCTCTAAACGTGCATTTGGTCACCGAACACAGATGTCAAGATTCGAATTACTGTGGCAATACGGTACTTATCAATACACATTCGGATCAAACACACAATTGGGGTAACAGGATGATGTAAAGTTATTGGGTGTGTAAACATGGATGGTTTCCATATGGGTTTTTACATATAAAACGTGTCATAAAAAAGCGGCTTGTGATGGCCACGATGACGCCCAATGCACTGGCGCAGGTGCTAACCAAGCAGAAGCTTTGGCTAAACTCACACAACTGCTTCTATTTGCTATAATTGCAAGGAACAGTGACACTGAGGCCCATGAAAAACCCCGATTTCCACTTTAGGACATTTATTTATGTTTTTGGGCGATTTTATACACGATACATGATCCCAGGCGTGAGTGTTTAGGCGTCCATGCCTCAACATTACTCAGAGTGGAGGTCAATTACTGAAACTGGAGGTCAACTTCTCAATTGGGAAGTTACTCCTACATCCCCAGTGCAACATTCCACGCAAGCACATAGGAACATGCAGCATAGGTAGTGAGACTGTAATTCCACATCGATGACCGCGCTATATACTCCCATCTGTTAACTTTGGAGATATGGTGTTGATCACCGAGTACGTCTCTATCAACAGGTCAATGCGGTGATTGGATAGACCCTGTAAATAGTCACATGACCGCGTGTGCCGTGTATGCTCTGTCGTATTCACTGGGTACTCAAATGCTAGAACTTCAGAGAGGAAACAACTACAACGGCCTGGCCATCGATGTCCTTCTTGCTTTTCCCTGGTGTCCCGTCCCTGGTGTCCCATCCCTCGTGTCCCGTCTGCAAAGTCGAAACCATACATAAATCCGACGTGGTTTCACAATCATCCGTACACCACAACCTGTGCACTTTCCGATGACTAAGCACAACACCGTCTGCTGACTAAGCACTCCAAAAGTCCCAAAGGGCAAATTTTTCTTGTGCCCAAGTGCTTTTTTTTCACAGCTTTAGGCAGAGATGAGATGCTCCTTCACATACAAAACCAGCGGAGGCAAATAAACATCTTCAAAGGCTTTCATCTCAGCAATGGCGAGCCCTGTTGTCGGTAAGAAGAGGCTCAGCGAAGGCCTCACTGTGACGTCGAAGGTGTTTGTGAGGTCAAGAAACGGAAATGCGTCCAAGATTGTTAGGGAACACTATCTGAGAAACGACATTCCATGTCTGTCAAGGGCGTGCCAGAGATGTGGTGAGCTTGTTGCTCCGGACGCCAATGGCCAGCTCCCAAAGTTCATCTTGAGCCCTGAGCCGCTGCAACTGAAGGAGGTTGGCCGTCACTACGTCGTTGTCGATACAAACATCATCCTCCAGGCCATTGACCTGCTTGAGAACAACCAGATCTTCTTTGACGTGATTGTACCACAGACCGTTCTCGACGAGGTCCGCAATAAGAGTTTCCCAATCTACAACAGAATCAGAACCCTGTGCCAGGATAATGAGAAGAGATTCATCGTGTTCCACAACGAGTTCTGTGAGGAGACCTACGTCAAGAGGTTGGACTCCGAATCCATAAACGATAGAAACGACAGGGCCATACGCCAGCTGTGTACGTGGTATCAGGAGCATCTACAGTCCTCTGGCATCAACATTGTTCTCGTGACCAACGACAGACTGAACAAGGAGAGTGCAGTGAAGAACAACATCACCACAAAGAACTTGCACGAGTACGTTGAGCTGCATCCAAACTGCTCAGAACTGAGAGATTTGATTCCTACTGAAGAATTCAAACAGAGAGAAAAGGTTGAGCACTTCTTTGAAAACCATTATACAACCTCACGTATACTTGGAGGGCTGAAGAACGGTACCCTCTACCAAGGAAGCGTCAACATCTCATCGTATAACTTCCTAGAAGGTGAAATTAAGGTGGCATCGTTACCAAAGCCACTTTTGCTCATTGGCTCTGCGAACCTCAACAGAGCCTTCAATGGTGATCAGGTCGTTGTGGAGCTGCTGCCTAAGTCGCAATGGAAAAAGCCTTCAACCATGATCATTGACGACGAGAAGCTCAATACAAATGAAGATCCAAACAACGAGGATACCCAGATCTCCGACAGGGAACGTCGCTTGTTAACACAGGACGCCATCGACACGCAGAATGACTCATCAGAGGTGCAACCAACAGGCCGTGTTGTTGGTATTGTGAAGAGATCATGGAGACTGTACGTTGGACAAATCGTTCAAAACTCCGTCTCCAAGAACACCTCTAACTCTGCCAAGTCATGCTTTGTCAAACTGATGGACAGAACTCTACCAAGAGTCCGTATTAGAACTCGTCGGGCAAACGAACTGCTGGGACAAAAGATTGTTGTTGCTATTGACTCGTGGCCAACGACTTCGAACCATCCAGAGGGTCACTTCGTCAAATGCCTGGGTGAATCAGAATCAGTCGAAGCTGAGACTGAGGCCCTGTTGCTGGAGCACGATGTTGAATACAGACCATTCTCCAAATCCGTGCTGGACTGTCTCCCACCAGAAGGACACGATTGGGTGGTTCCTAAAGACCTTGAAGACGCAGAAGTCTTGCGCAAGGATCCCCTACTTCCAAAGAGAAAGGACTTCAGGGATAAGCTTGTTTGCAGTATCGACCCTCCAGGATGTGTTGATATCGATGATGCACTTCACGCACAACAGTTACCAAACGGTAACTGGGAAGTTGGTGTGCACATTGCTGATGTCACGCATTTTGTAAAACCAGGCACACCACTCGATGCTGAAGGTGCCTCGAGAGCCACGTCTGTGTATCTCGTCGATAAGAGAATCGATATGCTTCCAATGCTCTTGGGTACTGATCTATGTTCGTTGAAGCCATATGTGGAGAGATTTTCCTTCAGCTGTATCTGGGAACTCGATGATGATGCCAACATTGTGAATGTCGAGTTCAACAAGTCCATCATCAAGTCTCGTGAGGCGTTTTCGTACGAGCAAGCTCAGCTACGTATTGATGATAAATCTCAGCAGGATGACTTGACAAAGGGCATGAGAGCACTTTTAAGGCTTTCGAAGAAACTGAAGCAGAAGAGATTGGATGCTGGTGCTCTGAACTTGGCATCCCCTGAGGTGAAGGTCCATATGGATAGTGAGACATCTGACCCTGGCGAGGTGGAGATCAAGAAACTCTTCGAGACAAATTCTCTCGTTGAGGAGTTCATGCTGCTAGCCAACATCTCTGTTGCTCGTAAGATCTACTCCGAATACCCTCAGACCGCAATGTTGCGTCGTCACAACTCACCACCAGCAACCAATTTTGAGAAGTTGAACGACATGTTGAGGGTTCGTAAGAACATGGCCATCTCTATAGAGTCATCGAAGGCACTTGCGGACTCCTTGGACCGTTGTGTCGATCCAAATGATGAATACTTCAACACTCTGTTGCGTATCATGTCTACGCGTGCGATGACTGCTGCTGAATACTTCTCCTCTGGCTCGTATGGATACCCTGAGTTTAGACACTATGGGCTTGCAGTTGATATCTACACCCATTTCACCTCACCAATTCGTCGTTACTGTGATGTGGTTGCGCATCGTCAGTTGGCTGGTGCCATTGGTTACGAACCTTTAGACCTGGGACACCGTGACAAGTCCAAGATGGAGACCATCTGTAAGAACCTGAACAAGAGACATAGAAACGCACAATTTGCTGGAAGGGCCAGTATCGAATACTACGTTGGACAGGTTATGAAGAACAATGAGAGTGTTGAAACTGGCTACGTCATTAGAGTGTTTAGTAACGGTGTTGTTGTTCTTGTTCCGAAGTTTGGTGTTGAGAGTCTGATCAAGCTTGATGATTTGACATCCCACGTTGAGAGTGTTAACTTCGAGGAAGACAAGTACCAGTTGACATTCACCACGCAGGACGGTAAACATCAGAGAACTGTTGCGGTGTTTGACCAAGTTAAAGTCGAGGTCAAGTCAATATTGGACCAAAGCGTTGGTAAACGGAAAGCACAGCTAGTCTTGTTATAGATGTCATCATAACGAAGCACGTGTCATTAAATGGTATGTGTCTAGAGTGCAATATATGTGTAGTTCTTTAGTTTGATATGTCGTTAATGATTTGAATATTTCTTCTCGTATCTTTTCATTTCAGAAAGCACGTACTCGTTAAACCGTGGATAGTTATCCAGGTATATATGGTGACCACAGTTCTCCATAACCAGGAACTCAGAGCTATGTGCAGTTTGTGAGTTGATGATCTTGGAGCATTCAACTCCTCCTTCCTTTGGCATCCAATCGTCATCACCATAGACCCATGCTATGTCACAGCTGGCGTTCTGGATCTTATCCACCAGTGGAACTTTGGCCACAGCTCCAGCACCCAAGATCTGTGGCATGTAGTACTCTCCTGAGCCTCTGGCGTTGAAGATGGCATAGGTGTACCTGTGAAGCCTTTCACGTTCTTCCTGTGTCAGTTTGGCGAATCTACGGGATGTCCAGCCGGATGTGATCATGCTTCCAAATGGCCCAGAGTTTCTCACCAGCGAGAATGGTGACACGTTCTGCTCCCATAGCCAATCAAACCATGCTGGAATCTCGCCCGGAGGCTGTGGTGGTCTATATATGCCAGCAGGTGATATGCACAGCAACTTCTTCACAGCATTGGGGTACTTCATTGTGTATAGAACCGAGAGGTACGCACCCAGCGAGTGGGAGCACATCAGCATCGAGTCGATGTTTCTTTCACTTCTCCACTTCTCGAGCGAGTCTATGAAATAGTTCTCCAGTGGTATGGATCTGTCAAACACAGGCCTTGAAGAGCAGCCGTAACCAGGTAAATCTAAGGCATGGATACACCAGTTATCATTTTGAGAGATCGCCTCAAAGTTCTTCAAGAAGAATCCCAGGCCAGCACCGTACCCGTGTATCAGAACAAAGTGGTTCAGCTTCGCAGGATCAGTGACATTCCTTGGTGTTATGCACACTTCATTCATGGTGTTTCCTCTTCCTATGGCAGTCTTGACAACCTCCAGGTCTCTATTGGGCAACGACAAGAGCTGTAAAAGGTCCCACTGCGCATCGTCCAGGAGATGTCTCGACTTCCAATGCTGGAATGATTCACTGGCGCTCATCGGGAACAACTTGGTGGTGATGATCTTGTACAGAGGAAGAGCTGTAGGGGCCGTAGGCCTCCTATAGCCATGTGGGTGCTTAGCATCTGCATTGGACGCCGACGATGATGGCTTCGAGCCTCGAGAAACAACCCCAGACGCCAGCGTTTGAACCGTCTTCACCAGGTTGTTCAGCTTAAGACGCAACATTGTTCCTGCTCTCGAACGCTATTTCCGCAAACTTGGCCGTTGACACCTCGTCAAATCCTCGGAGAGAAGCCAAAACACATCCAAAAAAGGCAAGCGGTGGGTGTTGAAACGCAGTTTTAAACCACTTCACTTGCAACGGACGGCAACGACGATGAGCTAACGGTAAGCCAAACCGAATGTTTCAACGTTGAGACAAATCAGCACTCACAACGTTTTTTTCTTTGGCTGAGAGGCCGGTGTTGCAGGTTGCGCATGTGGCCCACGATCGTGCGTTTTTAAGAGCGTTGGGATTCTCTCTGTGAGGTGTGGGTGTTTGTGGGTGTTTTGTGGGTGTGCGGGTGTGGTGTGGCCCCACCGACCCTGGGGAAAAGCCCGATGGTCCTCGCCCATTTTGCACCTGTGCCTTCTCTTCCCGAGCGCCAATGTCCCTGGCGTGCGCCAACCAGAAGACCTCCGAGGTTGACGTGTGTGCGTATGTGTGTTTTTTTGTTGGGTACCGTGCAGAGTGCCAAGAGCGGCAATACCCAACAAAAACCTTACTCGGTGTAGGTACGGAGAAAAAGAAAAAGAAAAAGAAAAAGAAAAAGAAACCACGCTCCGTCCTGTTGGAAAGCGAATCAGAGGGAAATGGGCACACAGCGTGCGAATGTCTCTGTTGGTTTGTCCGCGAATTTCAAACAGCTCACTGTTGCCTTAGCTCGTATATAATTCCAATGGCGCCATTTTGCGCTGGCCTCCGCTGCTGTAGCGCTGGCCTCCCCAGCTGTAGCGCTCTTCCAGCGCTTTCCCTCCCCAGTCCCACCCTGATAGGCTTCATGACATCATCAATTGAGGAGAAGGACCTCCTTCTCCCCACGATTTACTGTGTCCTCCCACTCTCTTGGTGCTCGCCTCTGATGTTGGCGTTGCGTGTCCTTCTGGTTCCGGCACCGTGATCCTAGCCATGCCTGCATTTTGTCCCATGGCATTGGGATTTGTGTCAGCGAGGTGGAGACCGCGAGCGGTTTTGTGTCAAACAAACTTTCTTCGTTGTTATGACGCCGCTGTTAGGGACACGCACAGAGGCTCTCAGCGCACCGGGGCGGGTGCGCGTTCGAAACGCCGTCACCGCTGCCCTACAGCCCCAGTAATAAACAGGGTGAGAGATAGAGAGAGACCACTGACTTGGATCCTCACGAGGCCTCGCTGAGGCCTCGCTAAGACCTCGCTAAGACCTCGCTAAGACATCATCCGATCCCCGACGTAAGGAAGCTCACCACCACCACCCCACACACACCACGGAAACAATGACGCTGGCCAAAACCTTCAGCCAAGGTTGCCTCCTGTCCAGAGACGCTGACCGCGTTACACGCACTGGCTCTTCAGTCCACCCGCTCCGAGGTCAACAGCACAAGAAATCCAACAATCAGAGGTAAACGACAAGCGCCCACCACAGAGTGGCTCAGCGTCCCGACTGGATTGTTCTCAGTGCTCGTTGTGGGCTCCCATTGTAAACCAGCAACCCGCCGTGGAATCCGTCCTGTTGCGCTGTGCTGTGCTGTGCCTGTGCCTCGTAGGCGGGAGCGATGGGTTCTTTTAGGGCCTGTCCGTTGTGTGCGTGTGTTTTTTCTGCTTATTGTCCGAGTTCTAGGCAGAAATGCGCAGACGGAAAGATTCCTTTGCTTTTTTTTTTGGGCCTTTTAGGCGTTGGACTCGCCTGCGTCAGCTTATGATCAACAACTTGCCGAAGTTTGACAAATAATTTTCCTCTCTTCTGTCTCGCCTTCTCTCCTCTTCTGTTGAGTTTCTACCCCCTGTTCCGTATAGGCAAAGTATCTGCTAAAGAAGATCACATCGACGCATTCTGAACACCATGGCCCGTCTAGTGAACGTTCCCATTGGTGAGGCTCGCAAGGGCGAGACGGCTCCTCGTGTCAACGGGGACTTGAAGAACAAAGAGCCGATCAAGAGACCGCTTGGGCTGAAGTGTAACACAGTGTACGAATTCCTCACGGAGGTGTTTGAAAGAGGCGGCAACCGCAAGTGTATGGGTTTCAGAGACGTTATTGACATCCACAAGGAGAAGAAGATGGTGAAGAAGGTTGTTGACGGGGAGGAGGTTGAGGTTGAGAAGACGTGGTTCTACTACGAGCTCTCCGGCTACAAGTACCAGACGTATAAGGAGGTGTTTGAGTTGGCGCACGAGTACGGCCGTGGGTTGGTGAAGCTCGGCTTGAAGCCAGGGAACACCGACAAGCTGCACATCTTTGCTGCCACCTCGCACAAGTGGATGAAGACGTTTATGGCTGCTCAGACCCAGGCCATAGCCGTTGTCACGGCCTATGACACCTTGGGTGAGAAGGGCTTGACCCACTCCTTGGTTCAGACAGAATCAGCAGCCATCTTCACGGACAACTCACTCTTGTTGAACTTGGTGAAGCCATTGCAATCCGCCACAAACGTCAAGTTCGTCATCCACTCGGAAAAGATTGATCCAAAGGACAAGAGACAGAATGGGGAGTTGTACGCCAACGCCAAGAAGGGATACGATGAGATCCTTAAGGTTAGACCAGATATCAAGATTGTGTCATACGATGAAGTGGTTGCCATGGGTAAAGAGGCAAAGGACATCCAAACAACCTTGCCAAAGCCATCAGATTTGTCCTGTATCATGTATACATCCGGTTCCACTGGTGATCCAAAGGGTGTTGTCCTGAGACACGACAACATCGTTGCAGGTATTGCTGGTGTGTCCTTTATCGCTAACCGTAACTGGATTCTGGAGAGCGATCGTATCATTGCGTTCTTGCCATTGGCACATATCTTTGAATTAGCATTTGAACTCATTGCCTTTTACTGGGGTGGTATCATTGGTTATGGTACAGTCAAGACTCTCTCGGATGTATCCATGAGAAACTGTGTTGGTGATATGAAGGAATTCAAACCAACTATCATGGTTGGTGTTGCTGCTGTTTGGGAAACCATCAAGAAGGGTATTCTCTCACAGTTGGCCAAACAACCACCTTTCACACAGAAGCTGTTCTGGGCTGCTTACCACTACAAATCGAAGAGTTGGAAGATCCCAGGTTCCACGTACCTCATTGACCACGTTATATTCAAGAAGGTCAAGGCTGCCACCGGTGGTTGTCTTCGTTACATCTTGAACGGTGGTTCTCCATTGTCACAGGATACTCAGTTGTTCATCACCAACTTACTTGCACCAATGCTTATCGGTTACGGTTTGACTGAAACTGTGGCTAACACCACTGTTGTTTCACCAGGTGCGTTTGAAATCGGTGTTCAAGGTGCGCTTTCTGGCTCTATTCAGGTCAAGTTGGTTGACGTTGAAGAAGCCGGCTACAAAGCTGAAAACAACCAAGGTGAGATCTGGATTAAGGGTTACCCAGTTATGCCAGAGTATTTCAAGAACGAGGAGGAGACGAAGGCTGCCTTCAACTCTGAAGGCTGGTTCATGAGTGGTGATATCGGTGAGTGGACAAGCACAGGACAGTTGAAGATCATTGACCGTAAGAAGAACTTGGTGAAGACCCTGAACGGTGAATACATTGCATTGGAGAAACTGGAGTCCGTGTATCGCTCAAACCATTACGTTGCAAACATCTGTTGCTATGCGGACAACTTGCATGCCAAACCAATTGCCATTGTTGTTCCAAATGAAGGTGCAATTCGTCAATTGGCACTGGAGAACAAGTTCATCTCGAAAGAGTCTGATGATTTGCACAACGTGTTGAGAAATGCCAAGTTTGTTGGTAAGGTTCACAAATCCATGGTTGAAACTGCCAAATCTCAAGGCTTGATTGGTATTGAGATTATTGCAGGGTTGGTGTTTGTCGATGAAGAGTGGACCCCACAGAATGGCTTTGTCACATCTGCTCAAAAGTTGCAAAGAAAGAAGATCTTGGAGGCCAGCAAGAAGGAAGTTGACGACTTGTATGCAAGTGTTTAAGAACCTCTTTATGATTGTACCCATTTTACCATTCGCACACGCAAAATGACAGGCATATATGAGAGACATTCACTCTTTTCTCCTCTTTCCTCTAATGATTCGTATCATTAGCTTCATCTTTTGGTCACCTTCACGCATGCATCGTTGTATTCTGTATCATTAATTACGCCTGCCCCTTCTCAGCCTCTTCTTTTTATTGTCTCTACTCGTGCTTCACCATTACAACGTCTTTTTATCATGCTCATGTGTGCATATGGCCTCGTTCTTCCCCTTTATCTTGGTCTCTTCCTCTTTGATTTTGTCTTTTTTAACTCCTTTGAGGCTAATTTACGGTTGTTTTACTTTTATACCAGTGCAAATCCGAGTAAAAGTTGTAGTGGGATTGATATATATGCGGTATGTACAAGTGTTGCTCCATTGGTATACTATATCTGAGGTCATTTTTTATCAATAGGGAAGGGGAGCTGTTGACCACCTTGCGCCTCCATGTCCTTGAGGAATCTCTCCCTCTTCAAGTCAACAACGTACTTCTCCTTGAAGTAGTGAACCCAGCTCTTGACGCACTTGGACTCGAACTCCTTCTCCTGCTGGGCGCACTCCTTCTTTATAACGCTGGAGTACTTATCCTCGAACGGGTTCAGCACGTTGTTCTTCTCCAAGCAGTTGAGGTACTCGTCACGGGCGTCCCAGCACACCTGACGCTTCGAGCGGTTTGGCGCAACAGTAGCAGTGTCGGAAGATGAAGAGAATAAGCCCATTTCTTTCTGAACAGGTCCGTGGAGCGTGTTTTCCAAAGCAGTTGATGGAGCTCTTTGCAACGGAAATGAGCCATCGGGAACTGATGAATTGATCGGTGATTTGTCGCGAATATTGCCCCTTCGGGAAACAACATCAAAAGAGGAAATATTCGCGCAACCCGGACACCACTTTCCTTTTTTCAAACTTTATTCTTTTTTTTGCCTTTGGCGGTTTGGGCCCAGCTTCGATGAACCTCAACATCAACATCAACATCAATCTCTACAACGCAGCGGTGGTATTAAAAGCATTGGTTTGTATCTGAAAGCTGAAGGGAAAATGTCAAACATTGGGCTCCAAGTGCGCCAGGCAGTTCCATCTATTGATCCTGTTGTTGCTGACTACGCTGTCGGTTACATCAACAACATCCACCAGGCTACAGAGGACTCTGTGTTTGCACAGCAGTTAGACGTTGAAGAGGAGGTTGGTTTCATATCGGACTTGTTGAAGAACGCTGGCGGCGATGCTGCGAAAGTTGATAAGCTGGCACAGTCTGTGTCTGCAAAGCTCCTGGAGGAGCTGAAGTCGAACCAGGCCAAGTTGGAGCTGACCGGTGATACTTCAAAGAGGCTGCTGGACGTGAACCTCTTGAAGAACCACGCTTCCAAGAGGAACATCAACACCAGTCTTGCACTGCTAGGTGTCTCTAGAGACATCGAGCATGCCGGAAGACACGTCGAATCTAAGGTTGATAAGAAGAAGTTGGAGAAAGCTGAGAAGAAGATTGCAGCCAAGGTGGCTAAACGTGCAAACAAGTTTGTCAAATATGAAGCCTCCAAGTTGCTCAATGCCAGTGAAGACGCCAACTATGATGAGTTCTTCTTGAAGATTAATCCGATTGAGTTTGGATCCGGTGCTGGTAAATCTAAGGATATCAAGATTGACACTTTTGATCTGTACATTGGTGACGGTCAGAGAATATTGAGCGATGCCTCCCTATCGTTGAGTTATGGACATAGATATGGTCTTGTCGGTAGAAACGGTATAGGTAAATCCACGCTGCTGAGAGCACTGTCCAGAAGAGAGCTGAACGTTCCAAAGCACATCACTATTCTGCACGTTGAACAGGAAATCACCGGATCTGAAATAAGTGCCATTCAAAGTGTGTTGGATGCGGACGTTTGGAGAAAACAGTTGTTGTCAGAGGAGAAGAAACACCAAGATAGAATCCAAGAAATTGAGGAGTTGAAGAAGGAGTTCGACGAAGAGAGTTTGGAAGTGAAGAAGTTGGATAACGAACGTGATGATTTGGAGACGCATCTCCAAGAGATTGAAGAGAAATTGGTTGAAATGGAATCCGACAAGGCGGAGGCAAGAGCAGCTTCCATCCTCTTTGGTTTGGGTTTTACAAAGGAGTCACAACAGAAACCAACCAACTCCTTCTCTGGTGGTTGGAGAATGAGATTGTCATTAGCAAGAGCACTTTTCTGTAAACCTGATCTGTTGTTATTGGATGAACCTTCCAATATGTTGGATGTTCCATCCATCACATTTTTGGCAAACTACTTACAGACTTACCCAGCTACTGTCTTGGTGGTTTCGCACGATCGTGCCTTCCTGAATGAAGTTGCCACTGACATCATTCATCAACACTCTGAGAGACTGGATTACTACAGAGGTCAAGACTTCGACAATTTCTACAACACAAGAGAAGAGAGACGCAAGAATGAGATGCGTGAATATGAGAACCAAATGGCTTACAGACAGCATCTGCAAACCTTTATCGATAAGTACAGATACAATGCTGCCAAGTCGTCTGAAGCACAATCGAGAATCAAGAAGTTGGAGAAATTACCTGTGTTACAGCCTCCAGAGGAGGATAAGGTGATCACTTGCAAGTTCCCAGACCCAGATGTATTATCACCACCAATCATCAGACTGCAAGAAGTTTCATTTGGCTATACCCCTGAGGATTTGCTGTTACAGAACGTTGATCTTGACATCCAAATGGATTCACGTATCGCACTTGTCGGTGCCAACGGTTGTGGTAAGACCACACTCTTGAAGGTTTTGATGGAGAAGCTAAGACCTCTGAAGGGATACGTTACCAAGAACCCTCGTTTGAGAATTGGTTACTTTGCTCAGCACCACGTTGACTCCATGGATCTGACCACATCTGCTGTTGACTGGATGTCAAAGGCCTTCCCAGGAAAGACAGATGAAGAGTATAGAAGACACCTGGGCTCGTTCGGTATCACTGGTACGCTGGGTCTCCAGAAGATGCAACTGCTCTCTGGTGGTCAGAAGTCCCGTGTTGCCTTTGCCTCGCTGTGTCTCAACAACCCACACATCCTCATCATGGATGAGCCTTCGAATCACTTGGATACTGCGGGTCTGGATGCCCTTAGCGATGCACTCAAGAACTTCAAGGGTGGTGTCTTGATGGTTTCCCATGATGTTTCCGTGATTGACAGTGTATGCAACGAGATCTGGGTGAGTGAGGGTGGAACCGTGAAGAAGTTCGACGGAACCATCTACGACTATAAGAAGTACATCCTCGCAGCTGCCGATGCCTCTGGAGTGGTCAAGAAGCACTGATTGCGGCCACAGTCGTCATCATGGCCTTCATCACCATCATCATCATCACCATCACCATCACCATCATCATCATCACCATCACCATCATCATCATGTACGTAGACAGCCTACATATGTTAGTACTGACATTTACGCACCCCTCGTCCAGTAACAGCCCTCCCCACAGGCACAGAATACCGTACAGCCCGTGCTGAAATTTACGCCAGAACTCCCAGCCACTCCACGCCACTCCACGCCCAGAAAACTCATCGTAGCCGGGCCGAGGACAAACTTCCCAGCGCCGCCGGCCCACGCCGCCTGCCCAGCGCCCGTTCAAAATTAATCACCACTATCACACACAAACAGGCTTACCTTGCACAAAAGGGGAGGGAATAACCCGATTTGCACACAAGTCTTGATCCTTTGGCAATTTACACTCAATCAGAGCATTGAAATGGCCACCATTGAAGGTCTCTACCTATCGGATGAACGAGAGTAAGTGCACCAGTGCTGTGAGGCTGCTGATTGGCTGCTGATTGGCTCGTTTACTGACCAAAGATCCAGTGCTTTGATATTTGAGTATCCAACATCACCCGGCGCGCCATCGTTTTCCACGATGCTTTCACTCGTGAAAGGCCCGTCACAGGTGGTGGAATCGCCGGTGGTTCAGGTGTCTGGCACGCATTCCGTTGTGAGAGTGACAAAGGGCCGTGTTAGTGCGCTGGCATTTGTGCGTTCGTCAGACCCTAAGCAACTGAAGCTGCAAACTCTTAGAGATGACGATGAATCCACCGTGGAGTCCTTGCAACACTCTACAAAGGAGCAGGAGATTGTACCCACCAACCCGGAGATCGTTCTCATCTTCTTGGATAGATGGTTGGACGTGTTGCAGGACTACTTTGCGCTGTCCACTCTGACTATTGAAGCGAACTACGATATCATGTGTAACTTGATGCAGGAGCTTGTGCAAGCTGGAGCACCATATATCACTGACATCAACGCGTTGAAGGAGTACGTTCCTTTCAAATCGACTTGGTCCTCTAGGATCTTGAGCACTACGAACCAGCTGGCGAAGAGCTATTCGGCTCATCAGCAGGTTGAGACCATGAGTAATGGCATTCAGAGAAACGTCCCGTGGAGACGTCCTAATGTCAAGTACACCCAAAATGAACTCTTTGTTGATATCACTGAACGTATCAACGTTGTGCTTTCACCTCGTCATCATAGACAAAAGAAAACTTTACTGAAAGGACAATATCAGCAGCAGCAGCAGCAGCAGCAGTACACCCAGGAACTCTTCACCAAAATGGCTGTCCTCGAAGGACAAGTCGACTTCACTTCACACCTCAGTGGTGTGCCTGACGTGGTAATCAACTTCAACTTGAACGGACATCGTCTCGAGAATCCATCCTTCCACAGATGTGTTAGACTGGATCGATGGTTAAACAACGGAGACACAGTCTCCTTTATACCCCCAGATGGTAAGTCCACCTTGATGCAATACACATTGGACCTTGACCAGTATAGCTCCTCCAAAGCACACAGAAACTATGGTGTCGTGATCCCTGAGTTTAGACAAGGATTGGGAGTGAAGAAGAATGAGTTTGAAATCGGTGTCAAGCTTAACATGTTGAGGAACGTGTCTAAAGTAGATAACTTGAAGATCACCATCTCAACAGAAACCGGTGCTACTGTGAAGATCCTCAGGTTGAGCCATGGTGATCTGCAAACAAAGTCCCAGGGCACGTTCGAATGGGTTTTCGATACAGAGATGTCTCTTGGAACCAATGCCTTACTTCGAGGCGTTGTAGAGCTGCCAGACTCCAACCCGAAATCTAAAGAACAGGAGGACGATGACTCTGTTCTACCTATACCTCATTGGCCAAAGACGATTGCGTTGGATTATACGATTAAAGGTGCTCTTCCTAGTGGAATCCGCGTCTCTTCTGTGAAGGTCAGTGGTCTTAATGTCAACCCATACAAGGGTGTAAAGTACGTCACCAGCGTTGGCGACTTCGTCATTAGATAATCATTTGAATGTTGTGTTTTTTCTCTCTTAAAGCTGGATGATTCCATGAGCTTGTAACTTAGTTCATAGCATTCGAAGAAGGCATCAAGGCATAAATTGTATTCGTCATAAATTAAACAAAAGAGAACAAGAGCAACAGATTGTCTACTTGGATTTCAATACTTACCTTCAGCTGAGCTCTGTTTAGAGGAAGTTTCCTCAACAACTACATCCTCTGTATTTTGTAGGTCTTCTACGACACCCAAGTCCTGTGCAACTTCAACTTCCAAGTTCTTGATATCCATCAAACCATAGACTGCGATGGTGATAAGACCAAGAATAGCAGCGATACACGAGAAAACCATTGCAACAATACCCTTACCGGTGAATCCATCTGGAATATCACCATGCTGAACGTTCTGGCCAGTCAGATCAAGGAAGTTCTCGGTGTTACCAGCAGCATTGGATTTCACGTTGATACCGTTAGCCTCACAGTTGTCAATGTGTTGCTGAGTCAATTGTTGAGCAGAGTTGTTTTGAATCTCCTCTGGGGCCTCGACAAGAACAAGAGCAAGACCCTGTACCAAGTGCCATTCGATGTGACAGTGGAACATCCACACTCCCGGGTTATCAGCTTTGAACCGCATTACAATATTGGACTGTGGACGCACATAAACAGTATCACGCATCATTGGGTACTCAGCAAACTCGGTGTGGTTGTCGTAGTCGAAATGGACAAATGGATCATCGTCATCAACTGCAGCACCTCTGTCGATGAGTTGGAAGACGTGACCGTGTAAGTGGAACGGATGCTTACCGGTATCCTCGTTGTTCAGCACAATGTCGACGATTTCGTCCTTTTGCAAGACAATGGTATGTGTGTTGGTACCGTAGACGAGCTCGTTACTGGCCAGGTCACCAGCAGCCAGCACGGTGAGCAAAGTTGGAGTCTTTGGCGCAGTGTATGTGATGTTGTTGAAGAAAGCGTAATTCACACCGTTCTTCAAGTTGTCCATAATCACAGAGATGGTGATAACGTGATCTGGATCGTCATATAACTCAACTTTGTCGTATGGAACGAGCTTCATATCATCGAGATAACAGTCATCGTCCAAGCAGTCAACGTAGTACTCCTCAACTTCTGCGTTATCAGAGGAGTAGGACATTGTGTGTGTGGTATTCAGAAGCAGTCCGCTTGGTATCAAGTCAAGCATACCATCATCAACCAATTGCATGATGGCGTAGTTCTTGGAGGTGTCATCTTTAGTTGTGATGAGAACAGTGTAACGTTGAGCAACTGTGATGTAGATCTTGTCAGTCTCATACTTCTCAACTGGAACACCATCCACTTCAACAACAGTCATGTTATGACCTTCAATGAAGAACCAGTATGAAACAAAACCACCAATGTTAACCAATCTCAAGAGATAAGTAGTGTCTGGTTCAACTTCCCATGTCATGTTCTTAGTGTTGTTCATCAAGAAGTTATTTGGAATTGGCTCAGCACCTGTTGGGTTGTACAAGTTCAAAAAGTCTGGGATAAGGACATCAGCAGTATCATGGTACCACTCCATGAAAGTCAACGTCGCAGTCTCATTGTAGTCGATGCCCTGTTTATAAGGGTAGTCGTTGTTATCCTCGCTGATGACCATCACTCCTCTCATACCATCCATGTACTGGCCAGCTGTGTGGGAGTGGTACCAGTATGAACCAATCTGATCAGGAGCGGTGAAGTTGTATGTCATCGTATGTCCAATTGGCACAGGACATTGTGTGATCATCTCTGGACCATCCATCTGGTTAGTACCGTGCTGGAACAAACCGTGGAAATGCAAGGAAGTGTTTCTATCATCAAACCCATTGTTCAAGTGCACAATGACTCTATCACCCTTGTTGACGATAACATCTGGCCATGGAAATTCACCGTTACACGTGATAACCGGTCTCTCATAACCATCGAGATTGGCAGTGCCCCAAGCAGCAGTCCAGTTGTATACATGTGTCTCAGCGAGAGCAGAGCTAGCAAGGGCACCGGCCAAGAGTAAGCTCGTCACACTGACCATAATGCGTTCCTGTAAGTGAGTTTGTGTATAATCCACAGCACAATGGGATCTTCCTTCTCTTCAAGCGGTGTGGAGGCACAAGAGCAACAACTTGTAGAAAAGGGATGACAGCTCGGTTTTATAAGGAGCATCAATGGTCCAATGGCTGGGATTGCATTGCCTATAAAATAAAAGAGGAAAAAACACGGCTTGTACGTCCTGCTAACCGAACAGACGAGACTTTGAAGGTTGTCAGCCGGATCACGAAATTGAAAGCACTTTGTTAAACTCGGGTAAGATGGCTCAAGCTTATCGGTAAACTCACTCCAAAATACCGTTCACCATCTGCTGTTCGTATACGTCACATCTGGGAGCGATAACTTGTGAATGCCTTTCAGCACTATCGGATGACGTTTGGGTAACGATGTCTGCTTCCTTTGAGCCCTCTGTTGTTGTTAGTCTTTGCATCAGGATCGGCGTCCATGGCCACTCCACTGAGCTCGGTATTGCCATGATCCAATTTGATGACAACGCGAGAGAACATGTATAGCCATAACACATGTATGTCATAACCTTATATCGCCCGCACACAGGTGATCCTTTGGCGACGAAGCTCGATCCCCTCGACCATGAGCAGTTGAAACTATACTTTGCCTCCAGGTTCTAGTCTCTCTGTCCCCCCCCCCAGCTTGACGTCAACTTGTAAAAGGGGACCACCGATGCAATGCATAGGAGGGCGTTTTTTTTTTCACGTAATATTTGTCGCGCATGTCTCATCGTCCTCCGCAAACGCTCTCACAGCATCCCCAGTCTATTGGCTTGCGAGAGAGCGTTCCTTTGATTTGAATCGAGTACAATTGAGCCGTCAGCTGGGCGCACAGTGTACATGTCATCGCACAGACAGCGTATGCCAGCCAGTAGGGCAGAACCCCCCCCCCTCTAATGGCGACATGAATTGAGCTCTATAAATGTCTCATGGAGTGTGGACTTTACATGCATTTCATAAAATAAGAAAATTTTTTAACAAAGTTTGGGCCCACAGCGCGCGCGAGCGTGCATAGAACGGACAAACGACGTGAATTAAAACGCTGATGCGCCAGTATTGTTCACCATGGGAACTATAATGGCACTTCACCGGTGACAAGTGACAGGCTCAGTTAAGGTGGTTTTTAAAGCACAACTGGGGAGTGTGGGATTTGTACATACATGGGCACACACACAAAGACACACCACTACCCGATATTATCAATGATAACGTGTGCGTTTTGTATATTAGTCCGTGTGATAAAAAGATGCAGGGTGGTGTCTTGTCTGTACATCCGGACACCCAGACATTTCTAATATTGCTTCGCGGACGCTGCCATTAACTCCATGTCGCTCACACACAGCGTACCGTGGACACACGTTTATAATTCAGTTAGAGCTGTGTCCTCCATTGAATTGAAACGTATGTATATAGTCCGATATCTCGGTGTAGCAAATGTAATAAGATTATATTTCCTTATAGATTTATGGGGTACGATGGAGGTGTAATGTTGTGTAGCTTGCTGTAAGTAGACCATCAAATATTCTGATGATAAATGTACACACTCTTTTTTCTTTAATGATAGATAATTTCATCCAAAAATGTATAATATAAGAAGCCTCATCAGGTTATGTTAATGCCATTACAATAACATAGTTAATACGACATAATAACATGCGTTATCTATTTAGTGCTAGGGCTATAATGGCGACAGAACAGTGGATATTGGGACCTTTAAGTATGGTCTCCCTAGTTTGACGTTACACATTGGACTGTACATATACGTGTCCATATACAGCTGCAAGTCAGAATCTGACTATGGTTATACAGGACATGTCTATTTACAACAATCAATACTAAAAGAAGGTGTAGAATTAACAATCGAGAAAACAAGCATATATACTGCAGAGAATGAATTCAGCGCTTGATATCGTCAGAACTCTGCTTGGAAGAGGAATCCTCAACCAACTCTTCAGCCACACCTAGGTCTTGTGCAACTTCAACTTCCAAGTTCTTGATATCCATCAAGCCATAGACTGCGATGGTGATGAGACCAAGAATGGCTGCGATGCATGAGAAAACCATTGCAACAATACCCTTGCCGGTGAATCCATCTGGAATATCACCATGCTGAACATTCTGGCCAGTCAGATCAAGGAAGTTCTCGGTATTACCAGCAGCGTTGGATTTCACGTTGATACCGTTAGCCTCACAGTTGTCAATGTGTTGTTGGGTAAGTTGCTGGGATTCAGTATTCTGGATCTCCTCTGGGGCCTCGACAAGAACAAGAGCAAGACCTTGGATCAAATGCCATTCGATGTGACAGTGGAACATCCACACTCCCGGGTTATCGGCTTTGAACCGCATCACAATATTGGACTGTGGACGCACATAAACGGTATCACGCATCATTGGGTACTCAGCAAACTCGGTGTGGTTGTCGTAGTCGAAGTGGACAAATGGATCATCGTCATCAACTGCAGCACCTCTGTCGATGAGTTGGAAGACGTGGCCGTGTAAGTGGAAAGGGTGCTTACCGGTATCCTCGTTGTTCAGCACAATGTCGACGATTTCGTCCTTTTGCAAGACAATGGTATGTGTGTTGGTACCGTAGACGAGCTCGTTACTGGCCAGGTCACCTGCAGCTAGCACGGTGAGCAAAGTTGGGGTCTTTGGCGCAGTGTAAGTGATGTTGTTGAAGAAAGCGTAGTTCACACCATTCTTCAAGTTGTCCATAATCACGGAGATGGTGATAACGTGATCTGGATCGTCATATAAATCAACTTTGTCGTATGGAACGAGCTTCATATCGTCGAGATAACAGTCATCGTCCAAACAGTCAACATAGTACTCCTCAATTTCTGAGTTATCAGAGGAGTAGGACATTGTATAAGTCGAGTTCAATATTAACCCACTTGGAAGTAAATCCAGCATACTATCATCTGCCAATTGCATGATAGCATAGTTTTTGGAGGTATCACCTTTAGTCGTGAGGAGAACGGTGTAACGTTGGGCCACGGTGATATAAATCTTGTCAGTCTCGTACTTCTCAACTGGTACACCATCTACTTCAATAACAGTCATGTTATGACCTTCAATAAAGAACCAATAAGAGACGAACGCACCATAATTCACTAATCTCAAGAGATAAGTAGTATCTGGTTCAACTTCCCATGTCATGCTTTTAGTGTCGTTCATCAAGAAGCTATCTGGAATTGGCTCAGCACCTGTTGGGTTGTACAGGTTCATGAAGTCAGCACGCAGAACATCGATAGTGTCATGATACCAATCCGTAAAAGTCAAAGTTTCAGTCTTATTATAGTCAATACCTTTCTTGTAAGGGTAAGAGTCATCATCTTCGTTGATAACCATTACTCCTCTCATACCATCTGTGTATTGACCAGCCGAGTGGGAGTGGTACCAGTATGAACCAACCTGATCAGGGACTGTGAAGTTATATGTCATCGTATGACCAACCGGGATTGGACACTGAGAAATCATATCTGGACCATCCATCTGGTTAGTACCGTGCTGGAACAAACCGTGGAAATGCAAGGAAGTGTTTCTATCATCAAATCCATTGTTCAAGTGCACAATGACTCTATCACCCTTGTTGACGATCACATCTGGCCATGGATATTCACCGTTACACGTGATAACTGGTCTTTCAAAGCCATCAGGACTAGCAATACCCCAAGCAGCAGTCCAGTTGTATACATGTGTCTCAGCGAGAGCAGAGACCACAAGGGCACCAGCAGTGAACAAACCCTTCACACTAACCATCATGTGTATATGACTGGAAGAGGACAATAGATGAGGCTTCTAGAAGAGTCAGGACCTCACCATCTCCAACTGACATATTTCAAAACGAGCGAGTTCAGCTCTTTATATAGACGACAATGAGACTTTCCAGATAATCTGCACAGAGGTGATACAGCCTCTTCAGGGACTTGCCATAGGCTTATTTATTATTTTTCCTTCAAACCTTCCATGTCCTGAGGGTCTTGGACGCATGATTTGGAGAATTGGCGGCCTCTGGATGTAGTTAGTACCTATCGGCCTCTGAAGCCTAGATCAATTTGTCGAATGTCTTGTCTTGAAAGAATGAGACTCAGTCTCTCTATTAATGTCCCACAACATGGTCCCATGAGACATGCAAGTTATAGGCAACGTCCTAAAACCGTTCCTGAGGACATGAGTGATGTATTTCAATTACAGTGGCCAGGATAAATTGCCCTTTTCAAATACCTGGTGTGATGGTTTTAGTTGCAAGCGTGCATCGCACACTTCAAGCTTCACAAGCTTCTCCATGTGCTCGACCACGACACTGATGGGCACATTAGAGTCCAGTGAGCGGTCTCTAATGGTGTCGAACCATCATAAATAGACCAATATGACCATAACGGACAAAAAACCAGATGATCTTAGTCCAAACAAGACCCTGATTGTCTTTGTGATTAAAGTTTAAAACTTGGTCTGAAACCAGAGGCCGACCAAGGATGGGTCAGCGCGTAGTTCGAATCGCATAGTCCAATTGGCGGCATTATAATATGCCGTGAGGGTCTCAGGATGTGCAGAAAGGGTTGCAAGTTTAACAGGTACGTACATGAATGTTTACTTTGAAGGCCTGAACCCATTTTATATGGCCATTATTGATGGTTATTCGATCATTGGTGGTTTGGTGAGTTTTCTCTACAAGTAAACACCGCACAAACGCCGGTGACCTCTTTACACCCGTACACCAATCCACATACCATATGCGTCTGGTGTTTATGCTTTCCCCTACGACCCTTGCTGTTGACCAAAGACCCTTGCGCCGAAGAATAATGTACGCTCGTAACGACCTTGATCACCTGGGCCCTGAGACACACGATGCCCGATTCTAGGTATTGGGTACTATGATACATTAAGTTGGAAGATTTCAAGAGAGGTTAGGACCTCTTTGTTAATCTGAGCCTGGCTCTATATTTAAACCACGAAGTCAAGAGCTTTTATAAGTCTTTCTCAAGTTGTTCACCTCCAGCAAAAGAACTACAAAATCTCCTTTATAAGACTCAAAACACATTACAAATTATATATGATCATCGAACTGGCTTGTAATGGTGCCAAACACAGTCAAAACGGCAAGAACTCATGGCTAAAGCAGAAAAAAGGAAATAGTAAATCACAAAGAACAAATTACTCAATGCTTGATGTCGTCAGAACTCTGGTTAGAGGAGTTTTCCTCAATCAATTCATCTACAACATCGAAGTCCTCTGCAACCTTAGCTTCCAAGTTCTTGATATCCATCAAACCGTAGACTGCGATGGTGATAAGACCAAGAATGGCAGCAATACATGAGAAAACCATTGCAACAATACCCTTGCCGGTGAATCCATCTGGAATATCTTTCTGTTGAACGTTCTGACCGGTAAGATCAAGGAAGTTCTCGGTATTACCAGCAGCGTTGGATTTCACGTTGATACCGTTAGCCTCACAGTTGTCAATGTGTTGTTGGGTCAGTTGTTGAGTAGAGTTGTTTTGAATCTCCTCTGGAGCCTCAACAAGGACAAGGGCAAGACCTTGCTCCAAATGCCATTCGATATGACAATGGAAGAACCAAACACCTGGGTTGTCTGCCTTGAAACGCAAGACCATGTTGGATTGTTGACGCACGTAAACAGTATCACGCATCATTGGGTATTCTGGATAAGCAGTGTGGTTGTCAGCATCAAAATGAACAAAAGGATCATTATCGTCAACTGCAGCACCTCTGTCGATGAGTTGGAAGACGTGGCCGTGTAAGTGGAACGGATGCTTACCGGTATCCTCGTTGTTCAACACAATATCAATAATGTCATCTTTTTGCAAGACAATGGAGTGAGTGTTGGTACCGTAAACAAGCTCGTTAGTAGCCAAATCACCAGCAGACAATGCAGTCAACAAGATAGGGGTCTTTGGTGCGGTGTAAGTGATGTTGTTGAAGAAAGCGTAGTTCACACCATTCTTCAAGTTGTCCATAATAACGGAGACAGTGATAACATGGTCCGCCTCATCGTATAGCTCGACCTTGTTGTATGGAACGAGATCGAAATCATCGAGATAACAGTCATCGTCCAAACAGTCAACGTAGTACTCCTCAACCTTTTCGTTGTCAGAAGAATACGACATTGTATAAGTCGAATTCAAAACCAATCCATCTGGAATCACATCAAGCATACTGTCATCGACCAATTGCATGATGGCGTAGTTCTTGGAGGTGTCATCTTTGGTTGTGACGAGAACGGTGTAACGTTGAGCAACTGTGATGTAGATCTTGTCAGTCTCGTACTTCTCAACTGGTACACCATCCACTTCAACAACAGTCATGTTATGACCTTCAATGAAGAACCAGTATGAGACGAAACCACCAGTGTTAACCAATCTCAAGAGATAAGTAGTGTCTGGTTCAACTTCCCATGTCATGTTCTTAGTGTTGTTCATCAAGAAGTTATTTGGAATTGGCTCAGCACCTGTTGGGTTGTACAAGTTCAAAAAGTCTGGGATAAGGACATCAGCAGTATCATGGTACCACTCCATGAAAGTCAGCGTCGCAGTCTCATTGTAGTCGATACCCTGCTTATATGGGTAACCCTCATCATCCTCAATAATCACAACACCCCTCATACCATCCATATACTGACCACCTGTGTGGGAGTGATACCAGTAAGAACCGTGCTGGTCTGGAACTGTGAAGTTATATGTCATAGAGTGTCCAATTGGGATAGGACATTGTGTGACCATCTCCGGACCATCCATCTGGTTAGTACCGTGCTGGAACAAACCGTGGAAATGCAAGGAAGTGTTTCTATCATCAAACCCGTTGTTCAAGTGCACAATAATTCTATCACCCTTGTTGACGATGACATCTGGCCATGGGAATTCACCGTTACACGTGATAACTGGTCTCTCATAACCATCGAGATTGGCAGTACCCCAAGCAGCAGTCCAGTTGTATACATGTGTCTCAGCAAGAGCAGAGCCCACAAGGGCACCAGCAGTGAACAAACCCTTCACACTAACCATAATGTGTATACGACTGCGGAGTAGTGAATTATCTGAAAGATCTTCAGAGTAGTTTCAGAGGGAGAACTTAAACAAGGATGGGCACCAGCTTTATATGAATGATAATCAGACTTTTGGATGGATAAAGATTTTACAGAAAGTCTCTGTAGCGGTGTAAAAAAACCGCCTCTGCAAGTTCGCAGCCGGGTGAAATTAAAGGTTAAAATGTACGTATGGGACTCAATCACCTTGCAGCAAACATTTTAAACCGTCACACTTACTTTTGGGTTATTCTTGACCTTTGTGAGTGTTTTGCTTTTGTCTTTGCCGTAGATGAGGTGAGACTTGAGTCCTCAACGATGTGAAGCAGCATGGTTGCACATGTACAGTCCCGATCAGAAGATAATTCAATTAGGTCCTTCAAGCTCCAAGACTCCGGACATGAGACTCAAGACTGGAAGAAAAACTTGGACCTCAAATTACAATTATATCCTGCATGATATGCAAGTCCATGTTTCAGCTACAATCCAAAGCGAGTCTAGTTAACTTTAAAATTTCCGCATAGGACACAAGACAAAGATTTGGATTATGCCGTGGCCGGACTCGGCAATTTTGGAAAATTTTTAAAGCTGCTGCTACTACGTAAAATTGGACGACGTTCACAGCACATGCCACCGCCGTTTGAACCTAAGCATGTCGTTGAGGGTAAAAAAAAGATTAGATTCATCAGATAATCAAGTCACGCTTGGTTCAATCATTGTTCTTTCAGACCAAGGATACTCACCAAAAGTTCAAACTAAGTACGTCATGTTGTTATATGTCCTTTAGGAATAAACTGAGCAGAAACCCAAGACCTTGGCCCAAGCATTTTTCTTGTCACCGACGTCTAAAATAACGTTATCTGAATAATCACACAACAGTTCTCTCGGCATGCAGGATAAATAGATTTTTGAGTGAAGATGGAGGAGGACATTTCCTTCCTTCTTTGAAAAACACCCGATCCGTACATTCTTTTGGGCGTGGGCACCATATGCAAAGCTCTCTAAGGTTGTTGCATGATGGCCTAGTCCCCTCCTTTGATCGCGATGAAAACAAGGTGTGCGTATCAGATTGATCAGCTGAGGCAGAACATTAGCTGGATGTGATATCAATTGTCCACACCTCAATTCTTGAGGCCATGAACTCGTGATGCAAGATTGTGGTGATTGGTACCGGTTTTTGACCTGTGTGTGCCTGGCGAAATCATATTCAATATCTCTCCCTATATAAACCAGTACGATGTACCCTTGTTTTTGATTTAAGGATGTGGCTCGCATAACGAACCCGATGAATTCCAAAGAGAAACTCATGGGACTATCAGTTGCAGTGGAGCTTTAAGCTTATTTTGTGTCATTGTTTTAGTAATTAATGCAAAGCATGAACCGCTCTTGATGTTGAGCTGGGAAGTAGCTGGGCTGTCAAAAAGAAATTTGCTAGTTGTAGATCCAAAGAAAAACCATCCTATCAGAGAAAGGCTCAAGTATGAAGTTATAATTGATGTCATATTTACTTTTTGACTATCTCATTACAACAACGTTTGAAGCCTTAGTGGTCCAGTTTATCACTGCGCTCCACCGTAGTGGTGGTTATTGTCTAGCTACTTTAAGGTACTAAATGAACGTGGTCGAGGGAGTTGATGCAAGGTTCAAGTATTACAGTGGACAGTTCTGTTTCATAGCTCCCATTCACCAACCGAAGGCCCTTTCATTAACGTTAATAATGAGGTAGTCTATACCTGATGCAATTAATCCGAATGAACGATGAAATTTCCGGGTATCGTAAAGAATGAGTTTTTATTGCTGATCTGTCTAATGTATTCACCAATGGGAGCTTCACACCCAACAGTTATGCTAGCCTCAAAACAAAATTCCATCTAGGTACATTCTTGAACATCAAGGAAGCCAAGTGTTTGAGGGATGCTTGGTGTTTACAGAGCAGTTGTGTCTTGTTCCTTCTTGTCCTGTGTCCTGTGTCCTCTGAGTTGAGTTTTGTGTTCCGTGTCCTGTGTCCTGTGTCCTCTGAGTTGAGTTTTGTGTTCCGTGTCCTGTGTCCTGTGTCCTGTGTCCCATGTCCAATGTCCCATTTTTTGTTAAGCGCTAACAGTGTCCCTTGTCCCATGCCTGATGTCTCAATTTAAGGATCTTGTGGCCAAACGAGAGCTCAGGCCTTACACCAGCATGTGTCTCTTGTCCCTTCTCCCAATGTGCCCCCTATACATCCAAACATCTCAAGTCTATATGTCTATATGTCTATATCATGTCTGCAAGACCGAGTCTAGTGCATGGTTGTAAAACTCCTATCAAGCCAAACCGCTCAGGACTCAAGACTCAGGACTACACTTGCAAGTGGCCGATCGATCAAGTAGCTAACAGCATTAATGACGGGGTTGACTTTATAAAGTCCGGGCTTTAAAGTGGTGATGACGAATATTGTTTTCGATGATCTAGACTAAGATGATCATACAGAAGATAATCACAACTTGGATGGCCAAGAGAGTAGCAGCACTTTCGCATTGTTTTTACAGCTAAGCAAGCTATTAATTATTAACTGATGGAACTACTAATGCTATAGACTTTACGGACAAAATCCTAATACTCAATTGTTCGTAATGAGCGGGAGAAATTGGGGTGTGCATATTGAAGATTTTTTTTTTTTCTCCACCAGTTCAAGTCTGAGGACTTAAGGTGATCGTGACCATCATGATCACGACGTCAAACTTGGATACCCTTTTTATGTAAATGGCCAATGGATTACATTTCTCCTGCATCCAAGGGCGTGTGTAATGACTTACTTAATTTGAACGTTGGGGGTGTTCAATAACATCAAGCCTTTGTGAACACTAGTCCGACAGGTCGCGTCAAGATTAGTCCATGGGACTTCATCATGGTAATATTAACCAGCCGCCGTTTCTAATAAACTGCAAATAAATTATCTAGATAATCAATATGCACACTGGCGAACGGCGTAAAGTGCACTGCAGAGAGACTACCTAGTCTCATAGCCGCAGCTGCAGATCCTAATACTACAGTGCAGCAATTGATCCTCGAGATACTCAAAATTGGAAGGTGCACGGGACTGTAACTTATAAACAAAGCTTGTCATTGGTTCCCTTTCTTGGCTTCTGTAAAAAAAGAGCCAATCATAGGGAGGGTCATAACCTTAAACAAATGTAACCTTCTGCACCCTACAAAGTCCTTCAAGTGCTTCATGAATCATCAAGCAAATATTAGTGTTTGGGACTTGGAAGCTGGGTGGGCCCACTCGGGTTCCAGTTTACGCTTACATGCAACCAATCAGGCTGTGTTCGTGGTCAAGAGTTTGGAATGTCGCTGTACTAATGTGATACCAATCAACTCACGTTTCTTTGGGCTTCTCAAAACACCGTTGTGCGCCATGAACGCTGCTGAGGCCTCGTCACCCTAAGCGACCAACACTAGTGGAATCCAGCTCGTCCATCCATTTCATGTGATTCAATCTGGCACATACAACTTTCGCTCCAGGTCTCTGTACATGTCTTAAGGCGCATTAAGTCCCATAGTGACCAGCACTAGTTTCAATAATTTTATCAGATTGATCAGTAAAATTACCTCATAAACTCACATGTAGTTAACACCCACGCCGTTTCCTAAAAACAAACTCGTTGAGAAGAATGCAATTCACAGCCGGGTGTGAAACATGAACTATTTGCACCTCGTACTCAACAATTATAAGCCAATGGAACGCCTTCATGTGAGTGGTTGAATTGTCGTACAAGATCAACTTTAAAAGTCTCCTTTGCTGAGACCGTTTTCATGTGTCCTGAGCCCTTGATTCGTAAACAGCCGTAATTGGTTTAGAGAACCAAAACCGAGTAGGGATCCGTGTAGGAGGGTACATATGGGGCCAGTTTAAAAGTTTGTACCGGTCCACCGGCCACTCGTAAGTGTTTCCAGTACATGGTTGTGTTAATGGAGGCTTAATTGAAGTGCTCAGCCAAACTTGCGGATGCGATATACTTTGGTGGAGAGTAGAAGAGGACCCATCAAGAGAGAGTGAGAGGGATTGATACACCGTGTGGTGGACTCCTGATGCCAAACTTTGGATGGATTAAAAGCTTCTTATATACTAGCTCTGGAGTTTATAAAACTGCTCATTAAGGACATGTTATTTGCTCATTTGATAGGTTCACTGTTGCTGCAAGTAATTTGCTCATTAATAGCATCAATCAGAGCGAATGAGTTAACCTCGGATGGTTCCCATATCTAGCTATAAGTTCACAGGTCCAATACTCGATGGAGGTGGTACCCTCGCAGGCTGACGGCCTCGTGATTACACTGAAGTATGTGAAGCTTCACCTGATGGTCGTAAATGGGTTCACTTAGAGATATTAGCTAGTGGGCCTCTTTTCGATAATTGTGTACGTACTAGTCTACGTCTCAATGGAGCTCTCCGAACCAACTTAGGCTAGTATCAACTCTATACATTCACATCCTGGATTCACAACAAGCACTGGTATCTTGTTAACCAGAAATGTATATAAAGCACCACCAGCCAGCCCTGGACCTTCAACCACATTGTCATAGCTGATACCCTGGATTCCCAGTCCCATGTCACTACTGACACTGCCAGTGAAACTTCCTATCGAGCATCCACCATCACTACGCAAAGATCCTGTTTTGATCATATACGCTCAGTGGATACAACAGATACCGACCGTAGCCTCCAGCAGCTCCTAACATATACTGAAACTCCTCCAGCTCTCGCTCTCCAAGGGGTTAATTGAATCCTCTTAAACAACGCTTTCATGATTGCTCATTGGGCACAAGAAATAATCACCACAGCAACGCAAAAGGGGATCACAGACAGCCCTCGGAACTTGCGGAGATACAGCCCAGATTCCGAGGCCGCGAACTCGTTTTACACAAATCGCTGACGCCTCTCGAGGGAGGCCTTGTACATGTTGTTATAGATGAAGAACAACTTGCACCGCAACAGTTGATTAAGAGAGCTTCCATCGCCTTATTATCAATCAATTGGGCCATAGAACCATGCAATACGTTGGTCGTGCTTTTGACTCGGTCTCAAAGACGTGGAATTCCATCAACCCTGCAACGCTTTCAGGAGCCATAGACGTTATAGTTGTCGAGAATGAGAATGGCGATCTTTCGTGTTCTCCCTTCCACGTTCGATTTGGCATACTGCAACTGCTACGTCCTTCCCAGAAGAAGGTTGACTTCATCATCAATGGGAAGATGACCAATCTGCCCATGAAGCTTGGTGACGGTGGCGAGGCCTTTTTCGTGTTTGAGGCGTCAAAGGACGTTGACGTTCCTAGTGATCTGATAACGTCGCCGGTGCTGTCAGCTGCAAGCTCGCCATCCTCCTCACCTCCCAGCTCACCTAAGAAGAATGACAGTTCTTTACAAGAGCCTGAGTATCTCGACATCACACAGTCAGCACCAGACCTCTCGAAACCGGTACACCCAGGTGAGTTCAATCCGATGAGCTCATCACCGACGTTGGCAGAGCCTGCGATGTCACCGTCTCGGGAGGCAACATTGGAGAAAGTCTACAACCTGTCGAAGAAGTTGACCAAGATCAACATACCAACAACGGTGGCACACAACGGAGATTTGTTTCTCGATATGGATGGATATAAATCCAACGCAAAGAACATCCACAATAATGACGAGATGATTAGAGATTTGATCAACGAAGAGTTTGGCAGCGACGTTGACGTTTCCCGATTCATCAAAGAGGATGACAAGGGGAACCTGATTTTCTCAACGGATGATTTGTCCATTACGAGTCCACCAACATCACCTGATTTACCTGTTGATAGCGGTTCGTCCGATACTGAGGAGCCCCAAACTGGCACATCTACGTCATCTTCAACGACGAATTACGTCAAGACTCTAAGATTAACGTCTGACCAGCTCAAGTTTTTGGATTTGAAACCAGGTGAGAATGACATCTGTTTCAGCGTCAATAAAGGGAAAGCACTGATCAACTCGAAGCTGTTTTTATGGAAACATGACGTGCCAATCGTGATATCAGATATCGATGGCACCATTACCAAATCAGATGCGCTTGGACACGTCTTGACGATGCTGGGCCGTGATTGGACGCACCCTGGTGTTGCTAAGCTGTTCACAGACATTGAGCTGAACGGATACAACATTATGTATTTAACTGCGAGATCTGTTGGCCAAGCAGACTCCACGAGGGCTTACTTACGGTCGATTGATCAGGATGGGGTACAGCTTCCAAATGGCCCTGTTATTCTATCACCAGATCGGACCTTGGCAGCGTTGAAAAGAGAGGTTGTCTTGAAAAAACCAGAGGTGTTCAAGATGGCGTGTTTAGGCGACCTGAAGAACCTTTATGGAGAGCTAGGAACTCCATTCTACGCTGGGTTTGGTAATAGAATTACCGATGCCTTGAGCTATAGATCTGTTGGCATACCAAGTTCGAGGATCTTTACGATCAACCCAGTTGGTGAAGTACACATGGAGTTGTTGGAGCTTGCCGGGCTGAAGAGCTCGTATGTGTATATCAACGAATTAGTTGATCATTTCTTCCCACCGGTCAGTACAGGTGTTGTCAACGAGACGTATACGGATGTCAACTTTTGGAGAGAACCGTTACCGGAATTGAGCGATTTGAGCGACGAG